>NW_006239741.1:36479-45848 GCF_000226075.1 Solanum tuberosum
GTCTGACCTACGGACCGTGGTCTGACCTACGGACCGTGGTCTGACCTACGGACCGTGGTCTGACCTACGGACCGTGGTCTGACCTACGGACCGTGGTCTGACCTACGGACCGTGGTCTGACCTACGGACCGTGGTCTGACCTACGGACCGTGGTCTGACCTACGGACCGTGGTCTGACCTACGGACCGTGGTCTGAACCACAGACCGTGGTTTGACCTACGGACCGTGGTCTGACCTACGGACCGTGGTCTGACCTACGGACCGTGAGTCTGTCCGTGGGTCGAGACTTAGCTGATTTTTCTGAGCTTGGCTGGGAGGGGTTGCAGTGGTGAACCATGGACCACCAGGACGGGCCGTGGTCTGACCTACGGTCCGTGGATGGCAACCGTGGGTTGCACCTGCAACTTCTCAAAATCTGCATTTTGGTCTGTTTCGAATACGGGGTGCTACAGATTTTCTCTGAAAATTCACAAGCTTGAAAAGAGAAGGCCATCTTGAAGGAAGAACACTGCTCATATCAACAAAGGGACCTAATTGAGTGCTGAAGAGTATTTGTTATATTTTGAGCTTTGTGTCTTATGTGCTTACATTGTAAATCTACTCCTAAGTTATAAATGATAGTAGATTTTTGCTTGTCTAAGTCTTTATCTTGAGTCGTATTAACTAGAGTTAGTTAGTCGAATCATCTAAGTTTTGGTCAAGCCTTTTTGCATCATATTTTGATGTTTCTCTTGGGTAGAGTTGCCTAGGAGTGTCAAGTAGAGTTAGTTGATGTGTGGTGTAGCAGAGTTGCTGCTCGTTCAAGCTCTTGTCTTGGAGATCGGAGTTGGTTGCTAGAGTTAGCCTTATGGGGTTCCTAGATCAACTAGAGTTAGTTGGTTTAGTGGGCAATAGGATTATTGCTTAGGCTTAGTAAGTAATCGGAGTATTACTTAGTGTGGGATTCGGGTGTTAATCTCACTGTTGTGGTTGTAATCTGTGTTTCCCTTTTACTTGAGAAGATTAGTGAAAACATTTTGAAAATCCTGTGTGACAGGTCGTGGTTTTACTCCCTTGAGCAAGGAGGTTTCCACGTAAAACTCATGTGCCTGTTTTACGTTGTGCTATTTACTTTCTGCACTTTAATTCTGTCGAGGGACCTGGTCCTGTGATCACTGGTGGACGCTTACATTCAAACAATAACCTTTTAAGAACTGTTTTATTTTACGATAAGATTTTATTCACGCAAGTTCATTCAGGTAGTAATGTTATGACAAGACAAAGTTGCGGCATAAGAGATGTCACGCCTCGAGGCTACCCCCTGGACGCGGACACGAGACCTAGGATCATGAGTCCTAAAGTCATTAAACCCCAATACAAATTAACTCATAAATATATGCTCCATAATAACCCTATTAAACCTAAAACAAACAAAAAAACGAAAAACACATCCAATGATGAATCTATCAATTCCCGAAGAAATTATGTTTGAAATATTCTCATGGCTTCCAGTCAAGTCTTTATTGCGTTTCAAGTGTATTACAAAATTTTGTAAGTCTCTTATTTCGGAATCAGATTTTGTGAATATCCATACTTATCGTTCTATAAATCGTTCCGGTGGAACAAAATTCGTTCTCCGCGAAAGGGAATCAATGTTTTGCACTACTGAGCAAAGAAAAGATGAAAAAGACTCCGCTCACTTTTTGCAAATTGCTAGATATAATTACCTCTACCTCCATTGCCTTGCATATTATTCTCAATTGAATTGTGTTAATGGTTTATGTTGCATGTGGGACCCATTATATACTCGACCTGCTGCAATTTTCAATCCGAGTACAAGACAAGTAAGATTTCTTCCCAATATAGATGAAAATTTTTCTCCTTGTAACTATTCATTAGGTTTTAAGTTTGAAAAACAAAATTCAAAGTTTTTTCTACAGCATATGAAAGGTGCAAACGAAGACCGTGGGTTTTCAGTTAAGGCATGGACGAATCATGGAGAGAGACTAAAAGCATTTTCTTTGTTGTTCCATATTTTAAGCCCACTATTTGCATTAGTGGAGTTATCTACCAGTTTATTAACGGTGGTGCTATAGCTGCAATTGAAGTCAAATCTAAAAAATGTGAAACTATTGCATTGTGGAATGCATTTCATGAGTCAGTGTACTATTACGAGTTGATAGAGGTAAAGGGTAAATTAGAGGTCATAGATTACAGAAAATGGGTAAGTGGATACCTTGACTTATGGAATTTAGAGCAGACTCCACAAAGAAAATGAGAGAGACATATCATTGGCGTTCCCTCAAGATGGAGTGTTATAAAGCCTAGATCTATATCATCCTTCATGGCTCGTGATGGGGAGATTGTATTCATCGTAATCTTAAAGTCTGGTGTGAATCCGAATATGGATACGAATATGGATACGGTAAAATTTAAATTTTAAGATTCGGGGGTGCGAATCCGAATATGGATACGGGTGCGGGGATTCGGCTAAAATTATTCAATATTATAAAATATAGTTATAATAATAATAACAATAATAATAATATTAAATATCTTGTAAAATGCTATACTTAAAAGCATATCAATTATAGATATACAAATTTAAAAGTATAAATTAATTACTTGTTACTAATTAATTTTAAAAAAATTATAATTTCTTTTATTTATTATAAAAAAAAATCATTTATTTATATATAGAGAGAGAGAGAGTCTAACTTAAATTAGATAGTAGTACAATTCATTAAAGTTCTATGTACATCCCTTTCTTCTCCAAAGAAAGCCCTTTCTTCTCCCAAGAAACCCTAGCCTGCTTTTTTCCTTTCCAAGAAAAAAGACTTTTCTCTCTGCTTTTTCAAGAAAAAAACTTTGAATTATTTATTCTTTCCCATGGAGCCCCTTCGCCTCCTCTGTACAAGAAAAAAGATATGTCTGCTCTCTCTCTATTCTTGTAAGCTTTGCCTCTTTCATTATTCTTTTCCATGGAGTAGCTAGACGTGACAACTTCTTCGTCGTCGTCAACTTTCGCCGGCCATGAAATTGATCTCTTACCCATTTGTTTTCTCGGCTTTGGTCAAAGTGTCCGGATCGGATTGACCGAATTCAACACGCACCCCGCACCCGAGCCCGCACCAGTGTCGCGTTGAGACGGGTTCGGCTGCAAAAATGAAGAGTCCGCGCAACATAGAGGAGAACTACCTCAAAGGCATTTATAGTTGTGTCGAAAGTCTCATTCCCTTAGTTTAATTTTGTTTAAACTGGAACGCATCGTGAGTGCTTGTATGTCCTTTCACCCTTAGCTTCTGTTTCACCCACCCAAATATCTTGTTGATAACCTTTCAAGAACTATTTTATTTTATGATACGATTTTGTTCACTCAAATTAATCCAAATATATTGTAAATCTTTGAAGCACACAGACATTTTTTGGGTGCATGACTATGCCTTTTTCTGATGTTGAAAACTCAATGCCAAGGAAGTAGTTCAATTCACCTACATCTTTTATTTATAATGCCTTGTGTAGAGGTTTCTACAATTTGATTGTCACCACTGATGAGGATGTCATCAACATATACCAAGACTAGGTGGATGTTTGCCTCTTGTAGACTTTCTATGTACTGCAATGTTGACTACATGAATCTGTTGTTGTCTGAGTTGACACATTTCCTTCTTCATATGTGAGTTGTTGTGTAACACTAGTATAAGGAGGGCCCTCCTCTAACACTTGAGCTGGTTTACGAAACACTAGCTGAAAATTAGCGGACTTGAAATAGAGTTTCGCATATGCATCTGAATTCAAAACGATACTCCTGTTGTAATTTAAAACGAAACGCCCAGTGAACCAATGGCTAGAAAGTTGAAGCATAGCATCAAACTTTTGAGATCTGCAACAAGAGATTTAACTGCAGAGTAAAGGAAACTGTAAAACCAGATCCATACATAGAGGCGGTGCACACAGGATGCCTGATAAACCACTAATTCAATGCTAGGTTTTTCACATCATGTAGTACAATGGAGTTTGCCTGAGAAACGTTGCATATGTTTGCCCATCTTTTTGATTCAATGTAATGTAGCATTCATTTGGAGTTGGTTACTCGACTAATAGAAATTGAGCAAGAAAGTCACTGTTTTTGTCATCTAAGAAGCAAAAGTTACTTTTCTGATATCAAAATCTAGATTGGTTCCATAAGTTAGTCATAAGTTAATTAAGGAGGCAACATCAACTGTATTAATTAGGCAGAGAAGCAATTCTGAAATCTGCAATGAATCTTACAATATTCCTTCTGCACGGGAGCAGGAGTTTGTTACACTGCGGAGCAAAAGAAAGATAGAAAAGTCTCTGCCTCCCCTCTTCGGAATATGCTTTTTAAATCCTCTTGGTACTTCCTCTTTCTATATTTTTTTCTACTTGCACTAAACAATAAATGACTCATCCCATCACACTATCCTATAAATAGCGGAACCAATGAAATGACTCCATGATTTCGATGCTGGCAAAGTCAACAGAGACACCAAAAGTGGGTGAAGAGTATGAGATACAATTTCGAAGAGGAAGATCGATGGGGCTGTCAATCTAAAGATGTCGAATGGCTACCCTTACAAAACCACCCTGTCAATCTGATAGGATCTGCATTGGTTGCTTATCATTTTATCCAACGACATGAATAGTAACGCAATCATGGGAGTTTTTCCTCACTCTCAGTAGCTGTAAGAGTTATTATTAATTATTTCTTACTTATGTACCCAAGTTTACTCGTAACCCAAGTAATACCATAAATAATATTTAATAAGGAATAGATCTCGTCTGTACATTGGTTACTTGATGGATGTACCAGATTAAGTCTTAACCTCTATAAATTGGTCCTCCCTCCACCCATTAGGGGTTACCAACATATTCTCTACAATAATTCCATCGTTGACGGTTGTGGTAACATAAAGTTAGGGCAAGGAGGTAGAAATCAATTTACGACTAACGTTTCCGTTTTTCTCTGTGATGATGTCTTCCGCATCAGGTGTGTGCCTCTAACAATCTCTATATAAGATTATCGTGTTCAAGATCCTGATATTATGTATTAAAGTATTTAATCTTACATGTGACATCAGAGCCTGGATTGTTTGAACGGATAATCTTACATATATAAGAAAATAATTATCATGTAACGGAATTAAAAAATTGACACGACAATGTCAACATTACCATCTCTCAAGCTTTTGTACGTGGAAAATTTTGGTGTAAGACATAAAAGTCTGTGATCTTTTAGCCCTTAATTAAATAAATAAATAATAACTACTCCTAATTTATAATTGAAAATTGGTCAAAAACCTTACGATATATAAAGTCATGTGCATGAGTGCACTATTCTTCTGAAGAATTTCCTGCCAATTATTTCTTCTTGTTTTTGAACAATTTGTGCACGTAAATTATGCTTTACTTTAGATTGTTTAATAAATTAAAGTGGTCAAACTAGAGAAATTAATGTCTACACATATAATATTTATGATCACTAGACATATGTGGATTAGTACAATTCATTATTTATTGACATATTCAGTATTCCAAGAGAAATTGGGTCTGGTTTTTCAACATGATGCATGTATTATGTTTTTATAGTTTGTTAGTCACCAAAGTGGTCAAACTAAAATGTATAAAATTATTCACATGCACAAAATTTTATGATATTATGTGTGCTTTGTTATTTATTATAGTTTGTTAGTCACCAAAGTTGGCCAAACTAGAGAAATTAACGTCTACACATAAAATTTATGATCACTTGATGCATGTATTATGTTTCTATAGTTTGTTAGTCACCAAAGTGGTCAAACTAGAGAAATTAACGTCTACACATAAAATTTATGATCACTTGACGCATGTATTATGTTTCTATAGTTTGTTAGTCACCAAAGTGGTCAAACTAAAATGTTTGAAATTATTCACATGCACAAAATTTTATGAGATTATGTATGCATTTGTATTCATATAGCTTGTTAGTTACCAAAGTGGCCAAACTAGTATGGTTAAGAGAAATATGCACTCATAAAATTGTCATTTATCTATGAAGGTTAATTAAATGCCTATATATTAAAAATAAATAGATAAATTGACTTTCACTATTGCTAGAACTTAAGAATTTACCCAAACGTGAATCTATCATTCTACGAATAGTGAAAATTATGAGGTAAATTAATATTTTAGTCAAACATATATTGTATATCCAAAGATGTCGTATATGTTCGATTAAAAATATTCAATTACCTATTAAAGATTAAAAAAATGGCATTTAAATTATGATAATGTGTCGTAGTATCTACCCAAAGGAGAATTACGACATATTCTTATTACTTTACTGAATTCACATCATTTTCTGATTTGTGAGCATGTATACCTATAAGCAATTATTCATCTTCATTCACATGTTTCGTCTGTTACTGTGTTCAATGGATTGAACTTCTCTGAATGGCATGAACAAGTTCAGTTCCACTTAGGTGTGATGAATCTTGACTTGGCTCTGTTGAATGACAAACCTACTGTCATTACTGATAAGAGCAGTGAGGATGAAAAGTCTTTTCATAAATCATGTGAGCACTCTAACATATTAAACCTTATGTTTATGCAAATGATTGTTTCTAACAACATTAAGAGTACTATTCCACAAACAGAAAGCGTCAGGGAATACCTGAAGTTTGTGGAAGAAAGTTTTCGTTCAGCTGATAAGTCTCTCACTGGTATACTAATGGCTGAACTCACGATCATGAAGTTTGATGGGTCGCGTAGTATGCAAAATTATATCATCGAGATGACCAATATTGTAGGAAGACTTCAAACTTTGGGGATGAAAGTGGATGACACCTTCTTGGTTCAGTTTATTCTGAACTCATTGCCTCTTGAGTATGGACCATTCCAAATTAACTATAACACTATTAAGATAAGTGAGATGTTAGTGAATTGTCCAGTATGTTTAATCAAGAAGAGTCAAGACTTAAGAAACAAGGAGTTCATTCCATTAACCTCATGGGTCAAGGAGCTGGTAAAGGACTTAAAGTGAAGGCCAACAAGTTTAAGAAAAAGAAAGCACCTGCTAAAGTTCCACAAGATGCTCATAAGGAACTCAAGGCCAATGTGTGTCGTTTCTGTAGAAAGGAAGGACACTATCGCTAAATAAAAGCTCTGCTTATTTGTGGCATAAACGTTTGGGTCATGTATCCAAAGAATGATTAAAAAAAGGATTAGTAAAGAATGAGATTCTTTTGAATTTGAATTTTGCTGATCTTGATATATGTTTGGATTGCATTAAAGGAAAGCAAACCAAGCATACCAAGAAAGGTGCCACAAGGAGCACTCAGTTTCTTGAAATTATACACACTGATATGTGTGGACCCTTTGATGTTTCATCTTTAGGTGGAGAAAATATTTTATCACCTTTATCGATGACTTTTCACGTTATGGATTTATCTATTTGTTGAAAGAAAAATCTCAAGCAGCGGACGCTCTCAAAGTGTACGTTAATGAGGTTGAAAGACATTTAGATAGGAAAGTGAAAATCATTAGGTTAGATTAGAGGTGGTGAATATTATGGAAAGTAGAACGAATTAGAACAATGTCCAGGTCCATTTGCAAAATTCCTTGAGAATGATGAAGTTAGTGGGAGTGTTGAACGACAAAGTGAGGAAATTAATGAGGTAAGCGTAAATATTTCATTGCCCATGAATGTACCTACTTACGCACCAATCACAAATGTTGTTCCTCTTGTTGAAGAACACTTTAACAATGTTGAACAAGATTTGGGTGAAACACACTTCAAGAAGGAACTAACTCACAAGTATCTGACGCAAATGAACCACAAACAGTACCATTAAGAAAATCGGTCATTTCAGATGATTATGTGATTTATTTGCAAGAGTCAGATTTTGACATTGAAATTAATAAAGATCTGGTTTCATTTTCACAAGCCATAGAAAGTACTGAGTCTGATAAATGGATTGATGCCATGAGTGGAGAGTTAAAATCCATGGAATACAACAAAGTTTGGGATCTCGCTTAATTACAAGAAAGTTCCAAAAGAATCGGGTGTAGATGGGTCTTCAAGACCAAAACGCAAATTCTAAATGGTAATATTGAACGATATAAAGCCAGACTCGTTGCCAAGGGATACACTAAAAAAAGGAGGTGTTGATTCTAAAGAGACCTTTTCACCGGTCTCAAAGAAAGACTCGTTAAGAATTATTTTGGCTTTGGAAGCTCATTATGATTTAGAGTTACATCAAATGGATGTGAAGACTGTCTTTCTTTATGGAGACCTCGAGGAGGATGTTTATATGGAACAACCAGAGGGTTTCAAAATTAAAGGAAAAGATCAAACGGTGTGTAAGCTAAAGAAGTCAATATATGGATTCAAATAAGCCTCACAACAATAGTATATAAAGTTTAATGATACCATAACATATTTTGGATTTAAGGATTTTACCGTTGATCGGTGTATATACCAAAAGATCAGTGGAAGTAAGTTTATATTTTTAGTCATGTATGTTGATGACATTTTACTTGCTGCTAATGATTTAGGCATATTGTGTGAGACGAAAGACTTTCTCTCTATGAACTTTGAAATGAAAGATATGGGTGAGGCATCCTATGTGATAGGGATAGAAATATTTCGTGATAGATCACAAAGATTATTGGAACTATCTCAAAAAAGGCTATATCGAAAGAGTTCTAGAGAGAGAGTTAACATGAATAATTGTTCAGCATGAATAGTTCCTATTAAAAAATGGGGTAAATTTAATCTCATGCAATGCGCAAAAAATGATGTAGAACAAAAATAAATGGAATCAATTCCTTAATTTTCTATTGTTGGAAGTTTGATGTATGTTCAAACTTGCACAAGACCAGATATTAATTTTGCGGTTGAAATGCTAGAAAGATATCAAAGTAACTCTAGAATTGATCACTGAAAAAACCTGCAAAGAAAGTTTGTGGCAAGTTATGAAGCCACAATTCATGCATTATGGTTGCGAAACTTCATTTCAGGTGTTGGGGTTGTCGACATCATTACCAAGCCCCTGAAAATTTATTGTGATAATATTGCAGCAGTATTCTTTTCCAAGAACGATAAGTACTCCAAAGGTGACAAACATATGGAATTAAAGCACTTTACTGTCAAGGAAGAAGTTCAGAAACAAAGAGTGTTACTTGAGAATATTAGAACGGATCTAATGATTGCAGATCCGTTAACAAAAGGCTTACAACCAAAGACATTTAAAAAACATGTTCAAAGAATGAGTCTTGGTTGTACTTGTGATTGATACATTTATGATGTTTTTACACTCTGAGCTCAATTATGTGTTTCTGATATACATTAATGAATTTCTTGTTTCTCATAATGGTGTACACATTATT
>NW_006239741.1:46294-57104 GCF_000226075.1 Solanum tuberosum
ATTAAGTCTTAACCTCTATAAATTGGTCCTCCCTCCACCCATTAGGGTTACCACATATTCTCTACAATAATTCCATCGCTGACGGTTGTGGTACCATAAAGTTAGGGCAAGGAGATAGAAACCAATTTACGACTAACGCTTTCATTTTTTCTATGATGATGTCTTCCGCATCAGGTATGTGTCTCTAACAATCTCTATATAAGATTATCGTGTTCAAGATCCTGATATTATGTATTAAAGTATTTAATCTTATGGTAGCATCCAATTCCAACACAAATAGTTGCTTTGAAAGGTTACATTTATTTTACAGATATTGATTGTTTTCGTTCTCCTTGGTCCATTACAAGTTTGGAATTGTCTGCCAAAACCAACCTCAACTCATAATTCGAAAAAAGCTTGGTCGGTAAACCAAACCGACCTTGGAGGATGGTTTTTAAAAAAATATAAATTAGGAAAATTTGAAGAGGCAATAGAAAAAAAGTTTCAGTAGATGCTGCTGCAGGGTCGGGCATGTTGGATACTAAATTTTCTAAGATACGGATCGGATGATCCTCATTTCAGATACCATAGTCTCTTTCTCATGATATGTCGGTTGCACTTCAATGAAAAAAGTTAAGATACTGTTTGTGCACGAGGCACTTCAATGAAGGATTTGAGTATTGTTTGTGCACGAGGCTACTTACTGGTCACATCTCGCTGCGATTAAGTCTAATTTGGAGTGACATCTACTTGGAGCACCATTAGCATGTTGAACAATATTATAACTTGGAGCACTTGTTTGTGGTTCAAATGATTGTCCATCTACAACATAAGACACAAGTTTAACTTTAACCGCTAAAGACTCATCCCATGATGTGATTCCCATCACACTATTCTAAAAAGCAGAGGAACCAATGAATGATTGTAGATGTTGTCTATATATACATTAGCCTACTAGTTAATTAGTTGTAACTAACTTAACTAACTACACTGTCACTAATTTAACTAACTCTACAGTAACTAACTTATCACATAGTTAGTTACTCTTAGCCTCTTTTAACTACTTGGCTCAACACTCCCCTTAAGCTTGGTGTTATAAATAGGTTTAGAACACCAAGTTTGGATGTAAGATACGCATGCTGCACTTTACTTAGTCTCTACTGGTTGATCACTAGTTGGAATGTACTCAGTTTTGATCAGCCCTTGATGAATATTTTCTATAACAAAGTGACAGTCAATCTCAATATGTTTAGTCCTTTCACGAGTAACAGTCATTTGCAAGGCAGCTTTACTATCATTGTATCCAATTAACCAGCTTTAAACACCAAGTTAACTCAGCTACTGTGGATGCAAGGCTTCTGTAATCAGTCTCTGCTGAGCTTCTTGAGACTGTAGGCTATTTCATTGATTTCAAGGATATTAGAGATTCTTCTAGTTTAATCACAAAGCTTGTAACTGACCTCCTTGATACAGTCTAGTCTGCATCACAGTGAGTTGTTAGCACGTCCGCCTTTGTTGGATAATAATATCCCTTGACCTGGTGTAGCTTTGACATATTTGATTATTTTTAATGTTGCATTCATATGTGATTGTTTTGGTTGTTGCATAAACTGACTTAGAGTTTGAACATTACGTTGTAGGCTATATCACGCCTGGTTACTGTGAGGTATAACAACTTTTCTATTACTCTTTGATACCTTCCTTTATCAGTAACCAACTCATCAATTGCATCTGTTATTTCTTTGATATGCTCATTATACTCTCTGGTTGTTAACTTATTGTTATCATTATGATAAGTACAATTGTACACCATTATCTCAAGCTCCTGGATGAGCTGTCCTCATTACATCCTTTTGAGCAAGTTATTCAAACCATGACTATCATATCCTTCTCCAATTTTCTACAGCATTGCCAAAGACATAAAGGAAAACTCAAAACAGAAATTTAAAGACACTAGAATGCTTGAAAGTAATTAATTATTACAAGCAAATGCTTAAACTAAGAAACTACTTTAAAAAAAATATACTAGTTGGGAAAAAGCGAATGCATAAGCCCTAAAGGGGTAGTAAACACATGTAAGAAGTTAAAAACATAGTCTTTAAGTAGCTTGACCACGAATGCTGCCCAAGGGAGTATTTATATTCTACAAATTCTATAACGGAGGAATTAAATAAACAAACAAAAACCTAATTGTCAAGCAAAGAATACAAAAGATCACTACCATATATACCATACTTCTGAATAGATGGTTCTCCAAACTTTCATGAGTCATAAACTCATAGATGATTAGCCTCTCATCTCCTTCCTTGCAATATCCTACTAACTTAACCAGATTTTGATGGTGGAGATTGAGAATGAAGTTTAATTCAGCCTGCCACATGAGATAGCTTGTAAATGGAAATCCATAAAAACACTACAATACTAAACTTTCGAAGTTCAGTTAATAAAGACAAAAACTAGAAAGTAGCATAAAAGCCACTCCCTATGACCCTAAAGTCCATATGTATTCAGAGTTTTTACTACAACAGCAAGCCCAGTATCGGGTTTCACAAGCGAACTTCCACTCTCATTTATCCATTCCTTGTAAATGGAACCAAAGCCTCCTGGCCACTCCAAGAATACCTTCAGGTATGACATTCCCTATCGTCAACCTCAGCCCATTGAAAACAGTGTTTCCAAACCTGTGAAGTAATTTTCAATAAAGCAGGGAATTCGAAATAGCTTCACAGGTTCTAAACATTGCTAGCTTTCAATGAGCTGAGATTGACGATAGAGAACTTCAGACCTAAAGATATTCTTGGTTGGATAAGTGAGAGTGGAAGTTTGCCAGTGAAATCTGACAGTACTGGACTTGTTAAAGCTCTGAATACACATGGAATTCAGGGTCATAGGGAGTGGATTGTATGCCTAGTTTTTGTCTTTATTATATAGACTTTGAAAGTTTATTACTGTAAATTTTTATGCATGTGACAGGCTGAAGTAAACTTTCTTCCCAATCTCCACCATCAAAATTTGGTTAAGCTAGTAGGATGTTGCAAGGAAGGGATGAAAGGCTTATCATCTACGAGGAATTAGGGTGATCATCGGTTGGTTCGGTTCGGTTTTATATATTATCGGTTCGGTTTATCGGTTTTTGGTTTTTAAATACGCTAAGCCAATAACTAAACCAATAAGACACTTTTTATCAGTTTTTAAATACGTTAAACCAATAAAACCATTGTGACTTTTATGAAGAGTTGTGACTTATATAAAAAGTTGTGACTTTTATGAGGAGTTGTGACTTTTATGAAGAGTTGTGACTTCTATGAAAAGTTGTGACTTTTATGAAAGGTTGTGACCTTGCCGAAGGATTGTGATTTTTCCAAAGAGTTGTGACCTTTCCGATAAAGCACAATAATCACCTATTCGATCTACCCTTTGTTGCCTATAAATAGACCCTTTATTGTCTATAAATAGAGGGATTTCCTCTCATTTTTAACGACGAAAAAAACCAATTTTCTGGACTTCTTCTTCTACTGCTAAATCTAATATTCTAAGTGTACTATACTGCCATTGAGTGGTTCACTCACACCGTTGATATAAGTGTCATTCCCCGAACCTAAACTCTGGGCGGGACTGGCACTCGAGAACCATTGCTCGCTCCAAGCGAACCCTTGGCCTAGCTTAAAACTTAGCGAAAGACTTAAATAACTTGAAACAGTCTCAAAATATAAACTCATGCAATAAACTTAGAATGTCTTAAAAGAAACATTCAACTAGCCAAAATGGCAACTCAAAACTCAACATCAATACTGAAATGGAAAAGACTTAAGAACTAACAATATCTAACTGTCTATGAAGCCTCTAACAATTGAGATGGACGTCGGGACAAGACCCACGACATCCTAAAGAACTAAAATATTGAAAGCAATAAAAAGGGGGTCCTTCTAAAGCAAGGAGGCTCACCAAATGACACTGAACTACTCAACTGGATCAACGAAGCGTTGAATGCTGATCCTGGTTACCTGTATCTGCATCATAAAATGATGCAGGCCAAAAGGCATCAGTACATTGAATGTACGATCATGCAAGGGGAAATACTAAACATGGCATAAATTTGAAATGAATTCTGAAAGAACACTCAGCTTTACTCAACTTATGGATACTCAACTCAAATGCAGAATTTAAACAACAATAAAGGTGCAGTTTACATAAAGCATTTAAAACAGTAAGAAACAACTCAATATACATATATATAATAAAGTAATATAACTCTATGGGAGTTTCTCTAATCGACAACCATTACTATGAGCTATGTGATGATACAACGTCTCGCCCACGCTGCCAGAACTGTCCTACAACTTGTCGGGATATAGAACGCATCAACTAAGTGGATCCACTAGTCTATGCTTAAAAGCACTAAGAAATCATCTAAAAAGTATGACCCTTTCTACCACGATGGCTATATGGTTTATGGAGAGTTATTTTGAACTCGTTCCCATATCGGTGCTCAATACTACTCCCAAAATATACTCAGCTCATATGTTTTAAAATAAAACTCTCTCTGTCATTTGCGGTAATTACTCAAAAAGCTTATCTCTTAAAAGAGATGGAACTCAAAACTACTTATGAAAACTCATTTAGAAATCGGTGTTGCCTCTTATCTCAAATGTGAAAACATTTATTCTTTGGGATTACTTAGTTCTCATATATCATTTAAAGAAATTAACTTGGCTCTACTCGTTCTCAAACTCAAGGCTTAAGTCTTTAAAACGATTCCATAAGGCTTTTGAAAGACTCTATGAACTCTCTTGACTTGACTCTTAATTCTACCTTGAATTTGATTTATGGATTCAAGGGTCATGATATCGTGTTATAGACAATATCATGATGTTTAGATGTACCTTAGAGTGTAGGAATCAACTAGGAAACATAGGTACGATTCAAGGAAACTCAAACGAAAAGAAGTGGGAAAGAGTAGAAGACATGGAGTCCCTGGCGCTTTGAGGCGCCAGAGGGCAAACTTCAGAAGCTGGGTTGGGGCGCACTAGATGGCGTGGCGCCCCAGATCCCAACCTACAGAAGTTCATTTGGGAAGCTCTAAGTGGCGCGGCGCCCCAGCCCCCTCCCCAGGTTTTTGACGAATTTTCTTGCTCATTTTTCAACTCTAAACTCCCTAGATTCGAATGGTTCCTTCCCCAAACGTTTAGATTCGAATACATAACCAAAATATGCAAGAATAAACTCAAAACAACATAAAATTTCATGAATTCAACTCAAGAACTTCTCAACAACTTCAACAATTAAGAACTCAAAAGAAACTTCAACAAAATCGATCAAGAACTCAATTTCTATACTTTCAAGAACAAAAATTCATGGAATTGAATCGTGATTGGCGTGTGGGTGAACTAACCCAATGATATGTGATCTCACATACCTCGTAAGGATCAACCCTTAGCGAAATTGACAAGCTTAACTTCAAGAACGTGACGAATCCTTGCCTTTTCTGCTCCTTTCTCCTCTTCTTTTCTCTTCTCTCAAAACACTAACTTGATTTTGTAAAGCATAAACTGAATCCTATCAGTTTAGACCCTAAATTAAGTACCAAAAATGAATTTAATTAATTGAGTAGTGAAAAGACCATAATACCCTTTAAAAATTTGGTTTTGACTTTCCTTATCTAGACAGCCCAACTTTGAATGTCCATATATCCCTCATACAAACTCGAAATCGAGCAAATTTGCCGGCATTGGAAAGATAATTCAAAGATCTTTCCTACGATATCTGGTAGCACACCTAACTCATATTGATCTAGGAGTTATGGTTGTTTTAATTTGACCCTAAACTCATACTTAACTTAACTTTGCCAAACTTTCCAAATTTTATTGTTTCCAAAAATGGTTTCTTCCGAATTCAAGTTCTTTCAAATAGAGAGGTATTACAATATCTCCCCCTTGGGAACATTCATCCTCAAATGAGATTACTCTTAGTAGGATAAGGGTGTAACATCTAATATTCAACTCAAACACCCTACAAGCAAATCTAACACATTAAGTATATCAATATAAAGAGTACTAAGAGAATTAGTACCTTGTTCTTGAATTTATCCGAGATTAAAGAGATGTGGATATCTCTTCTTCATATCCCTCCTCAGCTTCCCAAGTAGCTTTCTCAACAAACTTATTTCTCTAGAGAACTTTGACTGATGCTACTTCCTTGGTCCTCAATTTGTGAACCTGACGGTCTAGAATCTGAACAGGAATCTCCTCATAAGACAAACAATCCTTGATATCAATATCTTCAGTTGGTATGATAATTGAGGGATCTCCCATGCACTTCTTCAACATGGAAATATGAAATACCTGATGGACCGATGTTAATTCTTGTGGTAGCTCCAATTCATAAGCTGCATTACCAATCCTTTTGGATATTTTGTAAGGCCCAATTTACCGGGGACTAAGTTTCCCCTTCTTACCAAATCTCATAACACCCTTCATGGGTGAAACTTTCAAGTATACCCAATCATCTAGTTCAAACTTTAACTCCCTTCTCATAACATCAGTGTAGGATTTCTAACGACTTTGTGCTGTTTTCAAACTCTCTTGAATGACTTCAACTTTCTTCATACCTTGTTGAACTCTGGTCCTATTAACCCAGCTTGACCAACCTCAAACCATCCAATTGGAGATCTGCACCTTTTCCCATAAATAGCTTCATACGGAGTCATCTGAATGCTAAAGTGGTAATTATTATTGTAGGTGAACTCAATGAGAGGTAGGTGATCATCCCAATTTCCCTTGAAATCGATCACACAAGCCCTCAACAAACTTCTAAATTCTGAATAGTGCGCTCTGCCTGACCATCTGTCTGAGGATGAAAAGCAGCACTCAAGTTCACCTTTGAACCCAAGCCTTTCTGGAATGACTTCCAAAACTGTACAGTAAACTGGGCACCTCTATTTGAAATAATCAAAACTGGAACTCCAAGAAGTCTAACCATCTCTTGAAGATACAACTTGGCATAATCCTCTATTGAATGGGTAGTCTTTATCGGTAAAAAGTGTGTTGATTTCATCATTCTATCAACAATCACCCAAATAGAATCATGCAGCTTGTGAGACCTTGGTAAACCTGTGATAAAATCATTATTAATCATCTCCCACTTCTATTTTGGAAGTTCTATATTCTGAGCCATACCACCGGGCCTTTGGTGCTCTACTTTAACTTGTTGACAATTCAGGCATTTAGCAACGAACTCAGCAATACCTTTCTTCATACTACTCCACCAATATACCTCTCTCAAGTCACGATACATCTTTGTGGAACCCGGATGGATAAAATATCTGGATCTATGAGCTTCTTCCATGATCCTCTCTTGGAGTTCATCCACCCTTGGTACACACAATCTACCTGGATACCTCAATACATCATCTCCCCTTTGTTCAAAAGCCATTATTTTTTGCTTATGAACATTTGCCTTTAATTCAAGAAAAATAGGATCTTGGTCTTGTTTCTCTTTCACTTCTGACACTAATGATGATTCAGCCTGATTCATCACCACCTACTCCTCCTTCTGTGGAATCCATTAGTCGAACTCCTAATCGTGCAAGTCTATGCACATCTTTTCCTAACTCTTTCTTATCTTCCTCAAAATGGGTGGTACTACCCATAGATAATCTACTCAAGGCATCAACAACAACATTAGCCTTACCTAGGTGATAAAGAATACTCATGTCATAATATATGAGTAACTCTAACCACTTTCTTTATCTAAGATTAAGCTCTTTCTGACTAAACACATACTGAAGACTCTTGTGATCAGTGAACACATCTACATGAACACCATATAGATAATGACGCCATATTTTCAAAGAAAAAACTACGGTAACCAACTCTAAGTCATGGGATGGGTAATTCTTCTCGTGAACTTTTAGTTGTCTGGAGGCATAAGCTACAACTTTACCATTCTGCAGTAACACACAATCCAAACCCACTCTAGACGCATCACAATATACAACAAAGCCTTGCGTACCTTCTGGTAAGGTCAATACTGGGGCAGTAGTCAACCTCTTTTTCAATTCTTGAAAGCTTTTCTCACAAGTTTCAGACCATTGAAACTTCACTATTTTCTGGGTCAGCTTGGTCAAATGGGATTAAATAGATGAGAACCCCTCTATGAACCTTCTATAATATCCATCCAAACCCAAGAAACTCCTAATATCGGTTGGAGATGTGGGTCTAGGCCAATTCTACACTGCCTCTATTTTTTGAGTGTCAACTCTAATCCCATCATCGAAAATAATCTGGCCTAAGAATGCCATAGACTCAAGCCAAAACTCACATTTAGAGAACTTAGCATACAACTCTCTATCCTTTAGTGTTTGGAGGACTATTCTGAGATGGCTAGCATGATCTTCCTCATTCCTCGAATAGATTAGAATGTCATCAATGAACACGATAACAAACATATCTAAATAAGGCTTGAATACTCTATTCATAAAGTCCATGAACACTGCAAGCGCGTTAGTTAAACCGAACGACATGACCAGAAACTCATAATGACCATAACGGGTCCTGAAAGTTGTCTTAGGAATATCACATTCCCTTACTCTTAAATGATGGTAGCCAGATTTGATGTCTATCTTAGAAAAACAAGTGACACCCTGAAGTTGATCGAAGAGATCATCAATTCTCGGAAGAGGATACTTATTCTTGATAGTAACCTTGTTCAACTGACGGTAATCTATACACATTCTAAGGGAACCATCTTTCTTTCTCACAAATAAGACCGGAGTTCCCCAAGGTGAGACACTTGATCGAATAAAACCCTTATCAAGAAGATCTTTCAACTGTTCTTTTAGCTCTTTCAACTCTGCTGGAGCCATTCTATATGGCGGAATAGATATAGGACGAGTATCGGGAAGGATATCTATACCGAAGTCTATTTCTCTCTTAGGAGGGACTCCGGGTAGGTTATCAGGAAAGACTTCTGGAAACTCACTCACAACTGAAACTGACTCAATAGGAGGTGTCTCAACACTAGAATCATTAACTCGGACTAAATAATAGACACACCCCTTGGAAACTAACTTCCTCTCCTTAAGGTACGAAATAAAATGACCTTTAGTCACTACTGAACTGCTGCTCCACTCTATAACTGGCTCATTACTCAAGTTCCACAATCAATGGAGGCATAACAACATGAAGCCAGTCCATACCCAGAATAACATCAAAATCAACCATGCCTAACTCAACTAAATCAGTCATAATGCTCTTGTGATTGACGAAAATGGTACAATCACGATAGACTCGCTCGGCTAGAATAGACTCCCCAACAGGTGTAGAAACACAAAACGGCTCACAAAGTTTCTCAGGAAGAACATCAAAATTCATTGCAACATAAGGAGTCACAAAAGATAAACTTACTCCTGGGTCTAGCAAAACATAAACATCAATAAAGACTTTAATCATACCAGTGACAACATCTGGAAAATTTTCTTGCTCTTGGCGACTAGTGATAGCATATAGGCGGTTTGCTCCTCCACCAGTACCTTAAGTAGCTCCACTAGGTGCAGCCCTGTCTGGTGGAGCAACTGAAGAAGATTGGGATCTATTTCCCCTATTTCCATTTTCGTGCCTGTTCTTAGGACACTCTTTCATGAAGTGACCCTCTTGACCGCACTTGACACATCTTATAGATCCATCGCGACAAGCACCTAGGTGGTTTCTACCACACTTAGAACATGTAGGATCCCAATTACCTCCTTATGCCACACTACCCTGAGACTGAGCAGGTCTAGCCTTGAAATTCTGCAAATTCTGACTATTATACTCATTTTTGTTCCTTCGTGCAGGGGCACTAGCATATGATGGAATAGGTCCCTTTTGCTTATGTTGAAAGGAATATCGGTTCACATTAGTCCTTTATTGCTCGTACTCATACCCTGTCTTAGCCTTCTTGTTTCTAAATTCTTTTTCATCCCTCAGTTTCTCTTCCTCAACCAGCTGCACATAAACTATGAGTCTCACTATGTCCATGTCCCCTATCAGCATAGTTGCCTTGCCCTCCTTACTTGATAGACGAGATAATCCAGCAACAAACAAATAGACTCACCCTGCTCCTCATAACCGCAACCATCTCAGGAGCATATCGAGAAAGTTGGGTGAACTTCAAACTATACTCATGAACACTCATAGGTTTCTGCTTAAGAGTAAGGAATTCTCGTACTTGGCTTCTCTCAGTTCACGGGGAAAGAAACGCCCAAGAAAGCACTCTCGAACATAGCCCAACTCAAAATCGGTACATCCTCAGCCCTACCCTTCTTCCACTGTCAAACCAAGTCCTAGCAACACTCCTCAGTTGATAGGCAGCTAGTTCCACTCGCTCAGCATCGACAACGTGCATAACCTCAAACACTTTCTGCAGTTCCTCTACAAAGTTTTCCGGATTCTCTATGGTGCTTGAACTAGTGAAACACGGAGGATTTATCCTCAAGAACTCCTGAATCCTCAAAGTATCAACCATTTCATGTCGAGCCCCTTTGTTTCCCAACACCCTAATTAAACAAAACTAAAAGAAACAAAATATCTGAGTCCTTCGGAAAGCAAGGAGGCTCACCACTGACTCTGGAGTGCTCAGCTGGATCAACGGCGTACAAGAGGCTGATCCGGGGTACCTGTGTCTGCATCGTCATAAGATGCAGGCCAACTGGCATCAGTACATTGAATGTACGAGTATGCGAGCTGGAAAGCTAAACCACAACTTAAGCTTGAAAAGAGTACAAGAGAACACTTACCTTGGCTCTGTTCAACTCATGAATAACTGAACTCAATATATAAAGCAATAAGACACA
>NW_006239741.1:57306-57596 GCF_000226075.1 Solanum tuberosum
CTGCAAGGCGCGGAGCGCCAGCCCCAAAACTTCAGAGGGGGCCTGATAGCGCTCTGAGAGGTGCGCTGCCCGAAGGGGGAAACTTCAGAACCCCTTTTGGGGGGCGCTGGCAGGCGCGATGCGCCAACCTCCTTGCCCAAAAACTCGACTTTTCTCCCTCTTTTTCCAACTCTAAACCACCCCAACTCCAAAGGTTTCAACCCCAAACACTAAGGATCATCATATCCCTCAGCATACCATGGATTACAACTCAAAACACAACCGGAAACAAGTCCCAAATCAACAAGAAT
>NW_006239741.1:57976-59991 GCF_000226075.1 Solanum tuberosum
TTAGGGAAAAGACCAAAATGCCCTTAAAATTTCCGGACGGATTCCCTGCCAACTGCCTAACTTTCAAAGGTCATAACTCACTCATACAAACTCAAAATCAAGCAAACTCGGTGGTGTTGGAAAGATCATTCCATGAAATTTGTAACCATAACTGGAACTCCATCTAACTCATCCTGAGCTAGAAGTTATGGCTGTTCAAAGTTGGCCAAAAACTCACCTTTTTCCCATACTTAGCCAAATTTTCCAGATTTTCAAATTCTTTCCAAAAAATGAAAATTTTTAAATTCTAAGCCTCTTCTTAGTTATTTCAAATCGCCGGATGTTACATGAACTTTGTGCTCTAATACCAAGTTTGTCACGCCCCAAACCTACACCCTGGGCGGGACTAGCACTCGAGAATCATTGTTGGCCCCAAGCGAACCCATGGCCTGGCGTAACACTTAGCGGATGACTGAAATAACTTGAAACAGTCTCAAAAGATAAAATCATGCAATAAACTTAGAATGTCTTAAAATAAACATTCATCTAGACAAAATGGCAACTCAAGTCTCAACATCAATACTTAAATGGAAAAGACTCAAGAAATAACAATGTCTAACTGTCGATAAAGCCTCTATCAACTGAGATGGACATCGGGACTAGACCCACGACATCCTAAAGAACTAAAATATTGAAAGCAATAAAAAGGGGGTCCTCTAGAAGAAAGGAGGCTCACCAAATCACTCTGAACTGCTCAATTGGATCAATGAAGCGCTGGATGCTGATCCTGCTTGTATCTGCATCATAAAATGATTGTCACGCCCCGAGCCTACACCCTGGGAGGTACCGGCACTCGGAGACCATTGCTGGCCCCAAGCGAACCCTTGGCCTGGCTTTCTTAACTCAGCGGAAACTTCTCAACAGCACAACTCAATGCAATGAAAGGCTATAGAACAACCAACTGATGCATAACATGCCAAAAGGCAACTCGAGTTTCAAAATAGAATATTTACATATATACATAGATGAGAGACTCAATACTAACTGACTGACTGTCTATGAAGCCTCTACAATACTGAGATAGATGTTGGGACAGACACCGCAACATCCTAGTAGAACAAAATTACAAACACAAAATAACAGAGTCCTCCGGAAACAAGGAGGCTCACCACTGACTCTGGAGTGCTCAACTGGATCAACGGCGTGCAGGATGCTGATCCGGGGTACCTGTGTCTGCATCGTCAGAAGATGCAGGCCAACTGGCATCAGTACATGGAATGTACGAGTATGCGAGCTGGAAATCTAAACCACAACTTAAGCTTGAAAAGAGTACAAGAGAACACTTACCTTTTGCTCTGTTCGACTCATGAATAAATGAACTCAACATATAAAGCAATAAGACACATGCAATATATAAAGCTTGTAAAACTCTTAAAACATGACGTAAAAATCATATTTATAATATCATGAAAATACCATGCTTCCTCTCAAAGTCTACTTGTGCAATGCATGAATGAAGTCTCATACCCCCATCCACTCTAAGCAGAACTCCTCGAGGAACCAAGATCTTTCTACTGTGGGAGTTTCTCTAACCGACAAACCACCACTATGAATCTGAGTGGTGATACAACGTTTTACCTCACATTGCCCGAGGACCATCCTATACCTTGCCGTGATAGAGAAAGCTAGTGATACAACGTTTTACCTCACGTTGCCTGAGGACCATCCTATACCTTATCGTGATATAGGAAGCTAATTTTACTAGGTGGATCCCCTAGCTTAACTTTACGGATTCATCTAAAAAAAGTATGACCCGTTAACTCCCATGTTGGCTACATGGTTCTTATGGAGAGTTGAGTTTAATATGAACTCGCGTCCCCAAATCGGTGCTCGATACTACTCCCAAAATACTTTAGCTCATAAGTGTTTTAAACACATCTTTCTTTAAATGAGATAATTACTCAAAATCTAGCCCAAAGGCTCACTTGGAAACGATGTTCCTTTGCTTGAAAACTAGCCCTAAGGCTCTTTTAGAA
>NW_006239741.1:60222-60626 GCF_000226075.1 Solanum tuberosum
GCGCTGGCAGGCGCGACGCGCCAACCCTTCGCCCAGAAAACTCGACTTTTTCTCCCTCTTTTTCCAACTCTAAACCACCCTAACTTTAAAGGTTTCAACACCAAACACTTAGAACCATAAACCCCTCAACATACCATGGAATACAACTCAAAACACAACCGGAAACAAGTCCCAAATCAACAAGAATTTGAACATCACAATCAACAACATTACCAACACAACCCAACAACTTCAACAACATAACCAATCTTTTCTCAATAAATAAAAAAGTCTTGGTGTGTGGGGGAAAGGATCAACCCACACTATGAACTCACATACCTAGTAGGGATCACCCCCGACGATATTTGACGGAAACTCCTTGATCTCCTCTTCTTCTTCTCTTCTTTCTCTCTTCTTCTCTTCTT
>NW_006239741.1:60790-92769 GCF_000226075.1 Solanum tuberosum
AAGGGGATAACTCGCTCATACGAACTCGGAATCGAGCAAACTCGGTGGTGTTGGAAAGAACATTCCACGAGCTTTGCAACCATAACTGGAACTACATCTAACTCATCCTGAAATAGAAGTTATGACTGCTCAAAGTTGGCTAAAACTCGCCCTTTTTTCCATACTTAGCCAAATTTCCAGATTTTTAAATCTTTCCAAAAAAATGACTATTTCCAATTCTAAGCCTCTTCATAACTATTTCAAATCGCCGGATGTTACAATGATGCAGGCCAAAAAGCATCAATATATTGAATATACGAGCATGCAAGGGGAAATACTAAACATGGCATAAGCTTGAAATGAATTCTGAAAGAACACTTACCTCAGCTTTACGCAACTCATAGATACTCAACTCAAATACAAAATTAAACGACAGTAAAGGTGTAGTTTATATAAAGCATTTAAAACAGTAAGAAACAACTCAATATACATATATAATAAAGTAATATAACTCTATGGGAGTTGCTCTAACCAACAACCATTACTACGAGTTATGTGATAATACAACGTCTCGCCCACGCTGCCAGAACTGTCCTATAACTTGTTGGGATATAGAACGCATCAACTACGTGGATCCACTAGTCTATGCTAAAAACTACTAAGGAATCATCTAAAAGGTATGACCATTTCTACCCACAATGGATACATGGTGTATGGAGACTTGAGTTGTTTCGAACTCATCCCCATATCGGTGCTCAATACTACTCTCAAAATATACTTAGCTCATATGTTTTAAAACAAAATTGTTTCTGTGATTTGAGGTAATTACTCAAAAAGCTTATCTCTTAAAAGAGATGGCACTCAAAACTACTCAAGAAAACTCATTTGGAAATCGGTGTTTCCTCTTATCTCAAATGTGAAAACATTTATTCTTTGGGATTACTTAGTTCCAATATATCATTTAAAGAAATGAACTTGGCTCTACTATTTCTCAAACTCAAGTCTTAAGTCTTTAAAACAAGTTAAAACGATTGCATAAGACTTTTGAAAGACTCTAAGAACTCTTTTGACTTGACTTTTAGCTCTATCTTGAATTTGATTTATGGATTCAAGGGTCATGATCTCGTGTTATAGACAATATCATGATGTTTAGACGTACCTTAGAGTTTAGGAATCAACTAGGAAACATAGGTGTGATTCAACGAAACTTAAACGGAAAGAAGTGGGAAATGGTAGAAGACATAGTGTCCCTGGCACTCTGAGTGGCGCGGGGCGCCAGAGGGAAAACTTCAGAATCTGGTTGGGGCGCACTGGCTGGTGCGGCGCCCCAGAGCCCAAACTACAAAAGTTCATTTAGGGGGGCTCTAAGTGGCGCGGCGCCCCAGCCCCCTCCCCAGATTTTTGACGAATTTTTTTGCTCGTTTTTCAACTTTAAACTCCCTAGATTAGAATTGTTCCTTCCCCAAACGTTTAGATTTGAATACATAACCAAAATAAGTAAGAATCAACTCAAAACAACATCAAATTTCATGCATTCAACTCAAGAACTTCTCAAGAAATTCAACAATCAAGAACCCAATAGAAATTTCAACAAAATCCATCAAGAACTCAATTTCTATACTTTCAAGGACACAAATTCATGGAATTGAATCGTGATTGGCACGTGAGTGAACTAACCCAATGCTATGTGATCTCACATACCTCGTGGAGATCAACCCTTGGTGAAATCGATGAGCTTAACTATAAGAACGCGACAGATCCTTGCTTCTTCTCCTCCTTTCTCCTCTTCTTTTCTCTTCTCTCAAAACCCTAACTTAATTTTGTAAAGCGTAAACTGAATCCTATCAGTTTAGACCCCAACTTAATTATGGAAAATGAATTCAATTAATTGGGTAGTGAAAAGACCATAATACCCTTTAAAAATCCAGTTTTGACTTTCCTTATCTAGAAAGCCCAACTTTGAATGGCCATATATGTAATGACCCTCTTGGTCATTTTGTGGTTTGCCTTTTTGTGTGTCATTTAGAGCGTTCATGTAGCGACCCCAAGTCATTTATGACTTGCTAAGACTGACAGTTCGGTCACCTGGTCGTTCGTTTGGTTATTGTGCAAGTTTTAGTGTTTTTAGAGCTTATGAACCTTGAACGATCATTTTCAATCAAAATTTCAAGAAGATGATATCGGAATCCAATTATAACGATTCCATCAGCTTCGGAAAGGTCATTTTACGCTGGTTGCATAGTCGGCATGACTCTTGAGGTTTTCAGTGTGAGTCGATGCAATTAGGCGTTTTAACTTTAAGTTTAAGCCTAATTTTTACTTTAGTCAACATTCTAAGTAAACGCACTTAGATGAGAATTCCTTCTGCGCGGTTAGCTCTAAAATATCGAGTTTGGTCTAGATTGACCCTTCTTTTGTGTCTCGAGGTTTCTGAGATTATAAGTCCTTTTGTGCTTTTTTACTTAAAATGGCGGTTGGGTGTGGGACCCACTTTTTTGTTAAGATGACCTTGTATGGAAATTTTGACTGTGCTATTGAGTCCGGACTATATCAAATTTGGTATGGTTGCATAACTCGTTTGCGTGTACGGGGTTTCGAACGAGTTCGGAGCACCCCCGTCGGAGTTTTTAAGTTTTCATAAAATATGCTAAAAATCTTATATATAATACAGAAAATTAGCAGCCTTTCCAAAACTTTAAAACCTTTTAACTCCCTCATCTCTCAACCGATTTAGACAATTCAAAGTGCAGGAGCTTTGTATTTTTGGTGGCTTCGCTGTGTTTGAAAGTTGTCGAGTGTACGTCGTTCAAGGTAAATTTTACGATAAACCTGACTGTTGTAACCTTTTTCGAGTTCTTACTTTTGGCTTTCTTAAATTGGTGTTATCTCACTCATTTAACTCGATTTTTGGGTGATTAGAAGTCCCACGTGTTGGGAATTATCGTGGCTACGTCATAGAGTGTTCAAGGAGTGTTGGGCACCATTCAATTCTTGTAAATTCCGAATTTAGACTGCTGCATGGTTTCTTTTAAGTTGATTAAAATGTGGTTTTCCTGCATGTTGGGGTTTGCTGCGTTTGAGCCTCGAATTGTGTTCCATTTTGGAACACAAGTTTGAGGTACTGTTTTGGGTCTCTTGGTGGAGTTAAATTCGGACAGTTCGATGCGGGTCCCACGATTCTTGTTTTGACTCCAAAATTGACCCGTCTTGGTTTGTTGTGGTTTTGGTGTGTTAATGACCGTACTAATGTTGTGATCCTATATTTGATAGAGTGACAACATTCAAAGGTCGTTCGGAAGTAAAAGCTCCAGCAAAGTAATTTGGAGCGCGTCCGGTCGGCCTTAAGGTACTTTTAGTCTATTAGATTGAGCTTAATTGTGTAAAAGCATGTCGATTGGAGTGAATTGGGGATGGGTACCAGTTTTCTACTTTACTTTGATTAGATACCTCATCTTAGGATCGATTGACCATATTTCAGGTCTAGTACCATGTTAACTGGTTTAGTAGAGTTGCATGCTTATGTGATAAATGCTATTATATGTTTGTGTGCTATGTATTGTATGCTTTGTTCATCCTTAACCATAAGCATGATTTCCTTAGTTTAGGTTAGGCTAGTATTGCCTTAGACTTATGACCTGTGTGGGCTGGATAGCCTTGACTTTCTGCCAACGTCGTTCGGATGACTTAGCTCCTTATAGACTGGAGTAGCAGACTTGAGTCTGATAGTTTGAGCCTTAGATTAGGCACTATCGCTACTTGCTGCATTTCTATATCTTCTCCCTTTAATTATGCGGTCCGACGTGTTCTCGAAGGTATAGTGCATCACTAAAGGTGTGGGATTGAGATAGTATAGGCTTGGAGCCATTTCTGTGATTTCTCAGAGTGGACGGCATTCCATGATGGCTATTGCTGGATTGGATCCTATTGGAGATACCATCACCCCTGGTGTCATTCTTTCTAGCTGGGCTGGCAGCGTATCGCTGGCTGGGTAGACTCGGTGATTTCAACGATCGCCCTCAGGCCTCTCTTTCTAGCTGGGCTGGGAGTGTACTGTTGGATGGGTGTCCCCGAGCCGCTCTTTCTAACTGGGCTGGGAGCTGACTGTATGGTAGGACAAATCGCGGTATCTACCTTACCCCCTGGTCCCTCTTTCTAGCTGGGCTGGGAGTGGACTATATGGTTGGGTGCCCCCTGGGTCACTCTTTCTAGCTGGGTTGGGAGTGCATTGCTGGTTGGAAGGAGTCTGATGGATTATCTTGGTTACTTTGGGTTGGTAGCCTGGTTTTCTTCTTTCTCAATAGACTTAGCTATTCGTGTACCTGTCGGGCTTATGGGGGTTTGTTCAGGTATTATTTAAACTTGCATATGAGTGTACCTTCTAGGCTTATGGAGGTCCAGTTAGGTTTAGTTTAGTTGTACTTAGTTTATTTCTGGTATGCTCGTGTGCTTTCTTTTCATATCTGATTTGACCTCTCTGTCCTTAGCCATTCCTGGTATTTCTCCAGTGGTGTGGCAGGGATCTCGTAGTAGCACACCAGTTGGGGTTATCTCTTTTATCTTGGCTAGGAGGCTAGTGGCTAGCGGATGCTTATCTTATTTGGCCTATGTGCATGATGTGAGTAGGGAGGTCCCTCCAGTTGAGTCAGTTCCTATTGTTCGTGACTTCTTAGATATGTTTCCTACCGACCTACCTGGCTTACCCCCCAGAGCGTGATATTGATTTTTCGATTGAGCTTGAGTCGGGTACTCGACCTATTTTTATTCCACCATATCGGATGGCTCCTGCAGAGCTCAAGGATCTCAGTGTTCAGCTTCAGTAGGGATTCATCAGACCTAGTATATCACCTTGGGGCGCTCCTGTTCTTTTTGTAAAGAAAAAGAACAGTAGGATGCGCATGTGCATTGACTATAGGCAGTTGAATAAGGTGACGATGAAGAATCGATATCCTCTGCCTAGGATTGATGACCTATTTGACCAGCTACAAAGAGCTTCAGTGTTCTCTAAGATTGATTTGAGGTCCGGTTACCACCAATTGAGGATTAGAGCAGCGGATATCCCTAAGACTGTATTTAGGACCCGTTATGGCCATTATGTGTTCTTGGTGATGTCTTTTGGGTTGACTAATTCCCCAGCTGCCTTTATGGACTTTATAACGCGCGTGTTCAGGACTTATCTTGATTCCTTCGTCATAGACTTCATTGATGACATTTTGATATACTCACGGAGTCGGGGTGATCATGAGCAACATTTGAGATTTGTGCTCTAGACTTTAAGAGATCAACGGGTTTATGCCAAGTTCTCAAAGTGCCAGTTTTGGTTAGACTCTGTAGCGTTCTTGGGGCACATTGTTTCCAAGGAGGGCATTATGGTAGATTCAGCGAAGATTGAGGCAATTTGTGACTGGTCTAGGCCCACCTCAGTTACTGAGATTCGGAGCTTCGTCGGACTAGCAGGCTACTACATACGATTTTTGGAGGGTTTCTCTACCTTGGCAGCACCTCTGACCCGGCTGACTCAGGTTGATGTTCCCTTTGTTTGGTCAAGGGAATGTGAGGCCAGTTTTTTTAGGCTCAAGGAGTTATTGACCACCGCTCATATATTGACTCTTCCAGTTGAGAGCGAGGGCTTCACGGTTTATTATGACGCATCCGACATTGGTTTGGATTGTGTATTAATGCAGCAGGGCCGGGTTATTGGTTATGCGTCGAGGCAGCTTAAGATCTATGAGCGCAACTACCCCACCCATGACTTAGAGTTGGCAGCGGTAGTTTTTACACTTAAGATTTGGATGCACTACTTGTATGGAGTTCGATGTGAGATCTATACCGATCATAGGAGTCCTCAGTACATCATGAGCTAGAGGGACCTTAATTCGAGGCAGCATCGTTGGATTGAGCTCCTGAAGGACTATGACCTCTCTATTCTCTATCATCAGGGCAAGGCGAATGTGGTAGCAGATGCCTTGAGCCGAAAGGCAGTGAGAATGGGTAGTCTAGCCTTCTTATCTATTGAGGAGGCGACCCTTGGCTTTGGACATTCAGTTCTTAGCCAATAGCATGGTTCGGTTGGATATCTCAGATTTTAGATGTGTGTTAGCCTATATGGGAGTTCAGTCTTTCTTGCTTGATGGGATCTGTGGTTGTCAGTTTGAGGATGAGGCCTTGTTGGACCATAGGGATCGAGTGTTAGTGGGTGATGGTGGTCAGGCTACCTTAGATCCTGATGGAGTGTTGAGCTTCGTCGGCCGCATCTGTATTTTGAGAGTTGGGGATTTGGTACGGTTGATACTTTGTGAGGCATATGAGTCTATATACTCTATCTATCCGGGAATAGCTAAGATGTATCATGATTTGAGGCAGCATTACTGGTGGAGTGGCATGAGGAGAGAAATTGTTGACTTTGTTTCCCGTTGCTTGTGCTGCCAGCAGGTAAAGGCCGAGCATTTGAGGCCTGGTGGTGAGTTTCAGAGATTACCCATTCCGAAGTGGAAGTGGGATCGCATTACTATGGATTTTGTGGCTGGCCTACCACAGACTTCTAGAGGTGTTTATAGTATTTGGGTCGTCGTTGATCGATTGACCAAGTCAGCATATTTCCTTCCTGTTCAGTCTTCATTTAGCACCGAGAGGTTGGCTCGTATCTACATTTGGGAGGTGGTTCGACTTCATGAGGTGCCAATTTCTATTATATCAGATCAGGGTTCTCAGTTCACATCTACTTTTAGAGGACCTTTCAGGATGAGTTGGGCACCCGGGTTGAGCTTAGCACAACTTTCCACCCGCAGACTGATGGTTAGTCGGAGCGTACTATTCAGGTCCTTGAGGGCATATTGCGGGCTTGTGTTTTGGAGTTTGGTGGTCATTGGGACCAGTTCTTACCTTTGGCGGAGTTTCTGTATAACAATAGCTACCATTCTAGCATTCAGATGGCCCCATTCGAGGCCTTGTATGGTAGGCGTTGTCGCTCCCAGTGGGTTGGTTTGAGTCTACAGAGCCTAGGCCGTGGGGTACGGATTTGATTCAGGAGGCTTTGGACCATGTGAGAGTGATTCATGATAGACTCAAGATGGCTCAGAGTAGGCACCAGTGTTATACGGATCGGAGGCGTCGACCTTTGAGATTGTTTGTTGGTGATCGGGTATTCCTCCGTGTGTCGCCCATGAAAGGCGTGATGAGTTTGGGAGGCGGGGCAAGCTTAGCCCCAGGTACATTGGGCTGTTTGAGATACTCCGGACAATTGGGGTGGTTGCTTATGAGTTGGCCCTACCTCCAGCATTTTTAGCCATCCACCTGGTTTTACATGTCTCGATGCTACACCGGTATGTTCTTGATGAGTCCCATGTGCTCCAGTATGATGCAGTTGAGTTGGATGACCGTTTGAAATTTGTAAAGGAGCCAGTTGCCATTCTAGACAGAGATGTGAGGAGATTGCGCTCGAGAGTCATTTCTGTTGTTAAGGTCCGTTAGAGGCATCGTCCAGTGGAGGAGGCTACCTGGGAGACCGAGCAGGAGATGCGAGAGCAGTTTCCCGGCTTGTTTGAGCCTTCAGGTACTTCTTGACTCTTACTTTCGCGGACGAAAGTCCTTTTTAGTAGTGGGTATTGTAATGACCCTCTTGGTCATTTTTTTGGTTTGCCTTTTTGTGTGTCATTTAGAGTGTACATGTAGTGACCCCAAGTCATTTATGACTTATTGGGACTGACAGTTCGTTCAGCTGGTCGTTCGTTTGGTTATTGTGCGAGTTTTAGTGTTTTTGGAGCTTATGAACCTTTAACGATCATTTTCGATCAAAAGATCAAGAAGATGACATCAAAATCCAATTCTGACAATTCCATCAGCTCCGGAAGGGTCATTTTAGACTAGTAGCATGGTCGGCATGACTCCTGTGGTTTTCAGTGTGAATCGGTGCAATTAGGCGTTTTAACTTTAAGTTTAAGCCTAAGTTTAACTTTAGTCAACATTCTGAGTAAATGCGCTCGGATGAGAATTCCGTTAGCGCGGTTAGCTCCGAAATGTCGAGTTTGGTCTAGATTGACCCTTCTTTTGTGTCTCGAGGTTTCTGAGATTATTTCGAACCCTTTTGTGGTTTTTTTACTTAAAATGGCAGTTGGGTGTGGGACTCACTTTTTGTTAAGATGACCTCATATGGAAATTTCAACTATGCCATTGAGTTCGGAATATCGAATTTGGTATGGTTGTATATCTCGTTTGCGTGCACAGGGTTCCGAATGAGTTCGGAGCACCCTGTCGGAGTTTTTAAGTTTTCAAAAAATATGCTGAAAATCTGATATATAATGCAGAAAATCAGCAGCCTTTCCAAAACTTTAAAGACTCCTAACTCCCTCATCTCTCAACCGATTTAGGCGATTCAAAGTGCGGGAGCTTTGTATTTTTGGTGGCTTCACTGTAGAGTGTTCGGAAGTTATTGGTTGCATGTCGTTCGAGGTAAATTTTGCGATAAACCTGACTGTTGTAACCTTTTTCAAGTTCTTACTTTTGGCTTTCTTGAATTGGTGTTATATCACTCATTTTAGCTCGGTTTTGGGTGATTAGAAGTCCCACGTGTTGAGAATTATCGTGGCTACGTCGTGGAGTGTTCAAGGAGTGTTGGGCACCATTCGATTCTTGTAAATTCCAAGCTTAGACTGCTGCATGGTTTCTTTTAAGTTGATTAAAATGTGGTTTTCTTTCATGTTGGGTTTTGCTGCGTTTTGAGCCTCGAATTGTGTTCCATTTTGGAACACAAGTTTGGGGTACTGTTTTGGGTCTCTAGGCGGAGTCAAATCTGGAAAGTTCGATACGGGTCCCACGATTCCCATTCTGACTCCAAAATTGACCCGTCTCCGTTTGTTGTGATTTTGGAAACGACCGTACTAATGTTGTGATCCTATATTTGATAGAGTGACAGCGTTCAAAGGTCGTTCGGGAAGGAAAAGCTCCAGCAAAGTGATTTGAAGCATGTGCGATCGACCTTAAGGTAGACTACGACTTCCTTTCTATTTGATTGAGCTTAATTGTGTAAAAGCATGTCAATTGGAGTGAATTGGCGGTGGGTACCAATTTCCTACTTTACTTTGATTAGATACCTCATGTTAGAATCGATTGGCCATATTTCGGGTGTAGTACCATGTTAACCGATTTAGTAGAGTTGCACGCTTATGTGCTAAATTCTATTGTATGCTTTGTTTATCCTTAACTGTAAGCATGATGTCCTTAGTCTAGGTTAGGCTAGAATTGCCTTAGACTTATGACATGTATGGACTGGATAGCCTTGACTTTCTATCGATGTCGTTCAGATGACTTAGCTCCTTGTAGATTGGAGTAGCAGACTTGAGTCTGATAGTTTGAGCCTTAGATTAGGCGTTATCGCTGCTTGCTGCATTTCTGTACCTTCTCCATCTAATTCTGCGGTTTCAACGCGTTCTCGAAGGTTCAGTGCATCACTAAAGGCATGGGATTGAAATAGTATAGGCTTAAAGCCTTTTCTGTGATTTCTTAGAGTGGACGGCATTCCACGATGGTTGTTGCTGTATTAGATCCTATTGGAGATACCATCACCCCCGAGGTCGTTCTTTCTAGCTGGGCTGGGAGCGTATCGCTGGCTGGGTAGACTCGGTGATTTCGGCGATCGCCCCCGAGCCTCTCTTTCTAGCCGAGCTGGGAGTGTGCTGTTGGATGGGTGTCCTTGGGTCGCTCTTTCTAGCTGGGCTGGGAGTGCACTGCTGGCTGGGTGGAGTCTGCTGGATTATCTTGGTTACTTTGGGCTGGGAGCCCAGTTTTCTTCTTTCTCAATAGACTTAGCTATTTTGTGTACCTGTCGGACTTATGGGGGTTTGTTTAGGTATTATTTAAACTTGCACACGAGTGTACCTTCTGGGCTTATGGAGGTCCAGTTAGGTTTAGTTTAGTTGTACTTAGTTTATTTCTGGTATGCTCGTGTGCTTTCTTTTCATATCCGCTTTGACCTCTCTGTGTCTAGATTCTATCATTTCTTATTGTTTTTACCCTTTTTGCTCAGTCGGCCTTTGATGCCTAATGAGTACATGTTGTTTTGGTACTCATGATACACTCTGCATCTATTTCGTGATGCAGGTCCCAGTACCAGTTACTAACGGTGATTAGTTTCTGCCTTCTTTTGCAGTTGTGACTCGGAGACGAGGGTGAGCACTTGGCGTTTTGGGTTTGTTTTGTTTCCTCGTTTTGTTTTAGCTAGTCTTGTTGCTTTTGAGACACGCTTTGTTGTGGTCACTTTTGGGACTTGTACTATTTATTTGACAGCTCTATACTAGTGACTTCCAGGTTCTGGGAGGGATTTCTGTATATATTTATTTTGGTTTGTTTTCGCTAGTTTCTGCCCTTACGCTCATTGCTTGATGTTCTGGGTTACGGGTTGGCTTACCTACTGGTGGGGTATAGTAGGTGCCATCATGACTCGAGAAATCGGGTCGTGACAATATCTCCCTCATACGAACTCGAAATCGAGTAAATTCAACGGCGTTGGAAAGAAAATTCAATGATCTTTCCTACGGTATCTGGTAGCACACCTAAATCATCCTGATCTAGGAGTTATAGTCGTTTGAAGTGGACCCAAAACTCATACTTAACTTTGCCAAACTTTCCAATTAAATTTGATTATTTCCAAAAACGGTTTCTTCAAAATTCTAGTTCTTTCAAATAGCGGGGTGTTACAATAAGTACAGATACACTGGTGAGTAAGATCATTCTATCATGGGAGGATATATTCTATTAAACTCAGGTACTTGAGGAGAATAATTTCCTTAAGGAGACATTGTGCATTCAGTGGGCTCGATTTTCTTTTTTGAGAAAAATAATTTGTATATTATTTTTAATTTGTTTCTGATTCTATTTTTTGTACTGCTTTAATTTTCTAGTTTTGAAAATACTGTTTAAACTTTGTTGTTTCTTACCAAGTTCTCCAAAGTTTTTGTTCTAAGTATCTTAGGAATACATGATGAACAACAAATCATACTCACACATAACAACCTAAATTGTTTTACACCAAACATGTTTAAAATAATCTAGAATGAAATAAACTAAACGGAAAAGGGTCATATTTGCCCTTATTCTCTTAGAAAAGGGTCATATTGATATGTGACTTATAATTAAACGCTACGATTCACAGAGTGCAATAAGCTTTCATGTAATAGCAGTAAAGTTTCCCATAATCACATTATCATGTATTTTACATTGGACACAAGACACGTCTTGCTATTAATGCTGAAGTTAACACAAATCGGTGTTTCTCTTGTATTTTCAAGCACAAGGTTATGTCGTATTTACATAGGCAATACCAATCTAACTTACACAAGCATAATAAGAAACAAATGGAAGAAGCAAAATGCATAGCAGATAAAACTCAATGTCTCACCAAAACACAGAAAACAAAATACCAAACTACTGGAGATAGAGACAGCAGTATATGTGATCCTTCCGCGTTCTCATGTTCTCGGCTCTCAGCTCTGCACACGAGCTGCGACCCAAGCTGATAAACACACCTTTCTTGGTGCTAAGTTGGATCATACAACTCGTGGCATAAATGAGAGGGGACTTATTCCTGGTCAGTAATACTGGATGTCCCTGATACCAGCAGCAATATAAAACCTTGGTCAGAAACCAGTATTAGGCTGAATTGGCAATTAACAATAACAATAACAATAACAATAACAATAATAATAATCATAATAATAATAATAATAATATAGAGAATATTATTTTTAGATATAATATGAGTGATAAAATATTACATAAAATTCTGAATAGAACTATAAGAATGTAGAAATTTTGCAACAATTTTCTTGTTGTGATATTTCAATATTGTTGCCAGAAGCGCTTTTGGCAATAAGAAGAAAAGTTGTAGCAAGTGTTGATGTAAATATTATTGGAAAAAGCTTATGCAATCATAAATAATATTGTTACTGAAATCTAATTATTTACACAACAAAAAAAGTTATTGCCATAAATAAGGTTTTATTGGTAAAAAAATCACATCGTTATGACTTATGCGATTATTTAGCAACAAAAATGTTGTTGCAAGAAATTATTATTTTCTCAATAAACTTAATTGTTGTAAAAAAATAATGGACAAGAAAATTGTTAATAATCTTTTACGAATATTTTTAGCAACAAGTATTATCATGGTAAATCATTTTTTTTCTACAATAACAGATCATCATATTTAATTTTAGCAATAATTTATTAGTAATTGCTACATACACAGTAACTCACATATTTTTTTAATATTTTTAACAAGTGTGTGTCTATATATATATATATTTTTTATTTTTTTTTGATCATCCTAATATCTTTCCCTCAATTATTCTATTCCTGACTATGGGTAATCAGTGAATTTTTTTTGAAATATTGGATATTTTGATAGTAAAGGAGTTCTTTCGTCTAAAAATCTGAATAATATTCATTACTTAAAGTGGTTCTTTCGATCATTCATCGAAAGGATACACTTTATTTTAAATTTGACCAATTGAGATATCAGGAAACAATAGTCTAAATTTCTTCATTCGAAGTGAATTCTTAGCCTATTTCTGTATTCTTTCTTAGGATTCAAAGACTAACCACAAAAATCACAAAGAAAATAGATTCATAAGTTCGATACCTTGTATAAAAACTCATGTGTGTAAGAAATATTCGATCGCATAGAGTGTACGAATGGGTTGATTAACAATTTTACAGACGAAAAAATGGCAAAAAAGAAGCATTCACTCCTCTTTTCTATCTTGCATCTATAGTATTTTGTCCCCTGGTGGATTTCTTTCTCAGTTAATAAATGTCTGGACTCTTGGGTTACTAATTGGTGGAATACTGGGCAATCTCAAATTGTCTTGAATAATATTCAAGAAAAAAGTCTTCTAGAAAAATTCAGAGAATTAGGAATTAGGGCTTTATATATATATAACTAATGCACTTTAAAAAATTGTAAATAATAGACATTTTACGTAAAATATGATTCCAATCAAGATTTTCATTAAGTTTAAGTATTTAAGGGTCATTTGATAGGTGATTAGGATCTAAGTGATTAAATTGTACCTCATGTAGTTAAAATGATTCAAGTACTATAAGTCACATGTGTGAACATGTGGTAGACAACACCCTGAATTATTCTGTACTTTAGTGTTACGTTGCTACTATATATTGTGGTTAATTTTCGTGCGTAAATAGCAAACCTCAGCATAACTTTTTAGTATATTTTAAATTTGATAAATATTATTTTCCACCAAAATATCTATTCTGATAGGCTATACCTCACACCCAAAGAAAAGAATAAAAACAAACATACCTACACACACTCAACATAACAAACAAGACTTGAGGTGTCAAATGGTGTGAGTTGAATTTAGATGGGGAGGGGGAGGGAGGGGGTGTTAATAGTGTGACTTGGGTTTGGAGGGTTGTGTGGTGTTAATGGTGTGACTTGGTTTTGGATTGAATTTGGAGAAATTAAATCAGGTGCGGACAAATTAATTTTTTGGCCATTTGTTTCAACTTCTTAATTATTATTTTTCTCCACTTTTTTCTCTTTCACAACTCAATAAATAAAACTTGAGGTATTAAATGGTGCGATTTGAATTTGAGGATGTTAATTAGCATGACTTGAATTAAATTTTAAAAGATAAAAAAATAGCTCAATCTATATAATTTGAAGGTAGCTCTTGGGGAAGATCAGCCTGTTATCCCTAGAGTAACTTTTATCCGTTGAGCGACGGCCCTTCCACTCGGCACCGTCGGATCACTAAGGCCGACTTTCGTCCCTGCTCGACGGATGGGTCTTGCAGTCAAGCTCCCTTCTGCCTTTGCACTCGAGGGCCAATCTCCGTTATAATTAATTTGGTAATAGCACGATATCAACTTACTGGACTAAAATTTAAATTAAAATATTAACATGATAAAAAGTGACACTCAATCTCACAAAGATAATATGGGGACTATAAACTTTATTTCTCTTTTTTTAATTAGTTTTTTCCTCTATTATTTTGGTGGCTAGTCCTTTGTTTTAGCTCTTTTCTTTCATTTTCTTTTTTCTTTCACAAACTTATTTTATATAAATTATATACTTGCTCTATTTTTTTTACTACCTCGAATTTTTATTTAAATAAATTTAAACATTTTTAAAATTTATCCATTTAATGTTATTCTTTTCTTAATTTTCAAAATTATTTAAAATAGTAATATCAACAAAAATAATACTAATTTAGTTATATGTAGATTTATTAACTAGTGGTAACTTCGCATTGAAGATAGTGCACTACTAAAAGAACACACTTTTTTTCAAGTGACAATACTGGCATAGTTATTTATCGAAAATTATAATCTTGAAATTAAAAAAATGATAGATTTCTCAAAAAAATTCCTATAGCATCTATCAGTTAATTTAATTTAAATGAAGAAACTATTAGGAAAAAGTTGTAATTTCATTAATCATAGACTTTCGTGAATTATGTTGGTTTATTAAGAAAAGTCGGAAGGAAAAAAACTTCATTAATTTTTCAATAATGTCTGTTAATTTAGTTCAACGCAACAAAATAGTAGACCAATGATATTTGTAAATTTTGTTTTTCGGTAGAACACAACTTTTTAGAAATGATGAGACTCGTAGTTATCAAATGTTGAATTCACTTTTGATTAAATTGATTTAAGTTTATAAATGAGTGGGTTAGTGACTCGTCTAAAAGTTACTTAAGTTAAATGAATTATATTGACAAAAAATTAAAACAAGATACAGTCCCATACACTCAATTCTTATAAAGTTTTAATTTTTTTTTATATGTCTTTATATTTTATTTAAGTGGTAAAAGATTTGTTTTCATTTGTTATACCGGCTATATATAACAAAGTTTATATATATCATGGATCAATATATCATCCCAACTTGTAGATGAATAATCGAGAGGACCGAAGTGAGCTAGGTTAATAAATGAGTGAGTCAATAACCACAACAAAATCGAATGGATTGGATGAACTATGTTTGATATGGGCTAATTTTATGGGTAATTTATGAAAATCTCACTAGTTTAGAAGCTAATTACTTAGATAAACACTAATTCGTAATATTATAAATCTTATCAGATTTTGATGCATCCTAATACGTCCAAATACATATATTTTAAAATACATAACATCAAAATGTGTAATTGTGACTTGAATTAAAATTGGATAGATCTGTATAATGGATTTGGGGGTAGCATTATATTTGAATGCTTGGCTAAAATTTAAAGTAGATGCGAGGTCACAAGAGAGATCTGTATTTGTGATTTAAACTTACATATCGATTAGGAAATGTGGATCAGTATAAATATTCCAACTGAAAATTTTGAGTAAACTAAAAAATCTTATGACAAAAACGGTAGATTACGACTTAAAATTTTGTAGATATTAGAAAACAGACAAAAAATTTAGGGGAAAGAGCCTGATATACCCCTCAATTTTTGTAATTGGAGCTGATATGCCCTTCGTTATGAAAGTGACTCATATATACCCTTAATGTTATACAAACGGCTCACATATACCCCTACCATTACAAAATGAGCTCACATATACCCTTCATTTAACGGAAGTGAATAAATTAGCTTTAAATTTATATTTTTGACTTTTAATTCTAAAAAAATTCATGTAGGGGGTATATATGATCCTTGTAGGTATATTTTAATCTTTTAGATACATCAAAAAAAAAATTACGTCTTTGATTATCATTATTTGAGTTTCTTATTCTTATTTAAATTTTTTTCTTTCATATTCCTTAGTGTAAAGAAAAAATAAATTAAAACTACTCTTTTTTGTGGATATATTATAATTTAAAACTATTTTTTTACTATATTGTTATTTCGTTTTTGTATTTGAAAAAAAATATTGGGTCATCTATAATAAATTTTTACAAGAAAATTAGTGAAACATAAATTAATTTGACCATCAAAATAATAAATTTAAATTAGTCCTTCAAACAAAAAAGTCAAAAGAAAAATTATGTGTGAGGAGGAGTAAATGTACCCATATGGGATTATATTTTTTTTAAAAAATAATTAAAAAAATTAAATCAAAATCAATTTTTTCACTTCCATTAGAGGAAAGGGTATATGTGAGTCATCTATCTATATATAAAAGTAGAAGAAAAAATGACACATGTCAACACCACAAATTTTCAGTATTTTAAATAATTTTAAATATATAATAGGATAGGAAAAAAGTGACACATGTCATCACCATATAATTTGTGAATTTGAGTTTTTTAAATAATTTAATTTTGTATTAGTTAGTTATTTTCAAATTAAATTTAAAATTTAAAAATGTTTAAACAATTTGTAAACTTTTCAAACGTATTCTTTTTTAAAAATTAGAAATAACTGTTTCTATAATAATAATAATATAATAATAATAAATAATAATACAAAAATCTACTGTTACAAAATTTGTTGTTTCAAAAATGAATTAATCTTCATTTTACTATGACAATTAATTAGATAATTTAGCTATTATTTTAAAAAAAATCAAACTGAATGCCAAATAAATCCAATATGAAAGCCGTAGTTAAAAAAATACAAATAGCTTAGTCATTAATTAAAATTTTAAAACCGATTGCCAAAACAATTAAAAAAGAAATATAAATTTTATCCCACTTTTACATATTGCTAAAAAATATGATCCAATTAACTACTAACCAATTCATTTTGAATTTTGAATTCTAAGCAGCCCAATTAAATAAATAACTGTCAGATGTATCAGTTATCCAAATATTATATAAAGCCCTAACTTAAATAAAAATTGACACTTCAAAATTTCAAACAATTTTAAAATCTTCTGCTTGCAATTGTTGAAAGGAATTTAGTTTCCATTAGGCAAAGAACTCCTAAACATCATTTTGTCCAAGAAAGTTACCAAATATTTTTATACTTTTCTTTGTTCATCAAAACTGAATTGTAATTAACCTTCATTTGTTTGTGATTTTACTTCAATTTGGGTTTGAAATTATGATAGCAAAGAGCAATATTAGAGCAAAATTATGACTCCAAAATGATGCTCATAATTTGGATTCCCATGAAATGTTTCAATTTTCCTTACACGAAGAACTAGGCCGATGACTTCAGTAAATGGTGTAATTTATCTAGCACATGTGGCTCGATATTTCTTTGACAGTAAATCTTTATTACCTATGCTTCCTATAAATATATTTGTAGCATGTAAAAATTTTCAAATCAACACTAATTAAATTTTTTTGCTCCATATATATTTTCAAAAGGCTGAAATAAATGTGTAAGTTAGTTTTGATGTATGCGTGAATGTCGTTAAAAGTAAAATGTTCATTTTCACACACACGAAGGCTGATGAATAAGTATTTTAAATATATCACGATCTGCAAATATACATTGGTGAGTTATATTCGATGAAAATGCTAATGTTATTAATAATGAGTAATCATGATGATACATCCGTAGGTTGAAAATTGAAATTTGATTTGTTTTATGAGGCAAATAATTGTATTCCTCCCTTTACATATTTTATTTATAAAAGAGAATCAACACTTACATAGAGAAACAAAATTATCGTTTATTCAGTAATATAAAAAATTAGAATCAGAAATATAGGAAAAGAAGAATCCTAACTGCAATATATTTTAATGAATAAGGTGGTTTGCAATTATCCTTATTAATCTCATTTTTATTTTTTTTAGAAATAAAAAATTTGTAAATATATTATTAATCTCAAAATCAAATTCTTTATAAAAATTATATAATTAAATAATTTTGAAATTATAAAAAAATAGTGTCGTGGATAAAATTCTAATAATTTATAACACAATTGATTTTATCCAAATAACAAAAACTTAAATAATTTTTTTTAATTTTTTTAAAATTTCTTTAATTGAAAAATAGGAAATTAATTATTTAAAGAGTAATTTTAAGTTTGATTTGTAGTGTTTAAATCATAAACGAAGATTTAAAAATCACCACTAATCCTACTTTTCTCACTTTCTTATGATAGTATTCTATTTTCATGTAAATATTTTTAATAAAGGATAAAAAAATTATTTTCTTTGTTGTTGTAGTATATAATTATAATAATATAAAATGAATGATGCCTTACAAAGTGTTATTTTCATCTTTTCATTTTTATCAATGTTTATCATTTTTTTCATTCTACCACATAAAATTTTCTCGATATATTTTTAAATCTAATATAATAATTGATATTATTGCTTTTAAAATTTTGAATTAGAATTGACTTGAAATGATTGGACATGTATATTTCCACGCTTCTCTCATAATGTATAATGTTGGTAGTGCTTATAACTTCTCAAGCTTAATTTATTAATATTAAAAATAATACATTAATTATTTATATAAAATTAGTTTACCATTTTAAATTTAAATCTTAATAGTATCTATAAGTTTAAGTTATACTGAAGAATAAAATATATACCTATTAGAAAAAAAGACTAAACAAATAAAAAATTTCATAAAATGAAAGAAGAGAGTAATAGTAAATTAAAAATTAAAAATAATTTATAATTTAATAAAGATAAATGCTGATAGATTAGTTAATGGAAAATTTTAAGGGTGGTTTTAGTGTCCCATAATAATTTAAAATTTAAAATTTTAAAATAAATATTAAATATGAAAATTTTAATTTCAAAATTTTAATTGTGAAGTGAGTATAGTTAATAGTTTCAAAATTCAAATAAAAATAAATCATGCATCACGTTAATTAAAAGAATTTTAAGGATTGGTTTTAGTGGGTAGTTATTAGTTTAAAATTTAAATATACAACATATTTATTTATAAAAAAAATGCAGATAATAATAATAATAATAATCTATCTATATATAATAGGGGAAGAAAACATGTCACATGTTAGCGCCACAAATTTTTAGAATTTTAAATTATATATAATTAAATATTATATAACTAAATAAATATTATATAACTAATTAAATATTATAAATTAAAATTCTAAAAATAAAAATTGAGACATGTCATCAACTTAAACAAATAATGACAACTGTCAACATTTTTAAAAACAGATATAAATACCTTTTTTAAATCCATTTTATAAATTAGTTAAAAAATATTATTTTGTAAAAGGTTGAAAATTTATTTTCATGATAAATATATAAGATAATGCTAAAAACTGATTTTTTAAATAAATAAAATTATTTTAAAAATGATTTTAAATCGATTCTATAAAATAGGGAATAACTGTATTTATTATTAAAATTTTAAAATCTTAAAAAATATTGGAGTTCGAATTTTTTTAAATAAAAGTTGAAAATTTTACTTTCATGATAAATGTTTAAGATAATGCTGCTAAAATTTAGGATTTACAAAGTTATAATTATCTATTTATTTTGTATTAAGAACACAAAATATTTAATAAGCACGTATGTGACAAAAAAAAGTTACATAGAAATGCAAACACTAAAAATAAAAATTGCAAACACTATAAAAACATTGCAAAATCTTACGCTTATAAAAAATTACAATTTCAATACGGAATTAATCTTTATTTAGAAAAAAAAACATTTATCCAATTAAATAGGGAGTTTTAAAACTTATTTTTCATTTTGAATTTTAAATTTTAAGTAGCCAATTATATAAATAAGTTACGGATAAGTCCTAATTAAATATAACTAGTCACTTTAAAATTTCATTAACTTTAAACTTTTGGATTTAAGGTAAATAATATTTATCTATATCTAGCAAGCGTTATATTCTATCTTGAACAATATAACAAATATAAGTCATTTAGCAAATTAAGAATTCACAATATTATATAATAACAACATTAAATAAGTTGAAAATTGCAATTCTAAAATATATGGTACAATTTTTAATTTTCGATTTATTTTGTTTAAAAAAATTGAATACAAAGATAACTATTATTACACATAATATACTCAAGCAGATAAATTCAAATCAACAACCTCTCATTCATATCCATATGTTTTCTAATACAATTCAAATTAAAATTTTAAAATAACCAATACAAACTTTGAGTAAATCTAATATATGGGTTGTAATAATTAAGATTATTTTTACCTTTAAATCAATTTTATATTATTTTATTTTTACACAAATTTAATACTAAAAAATATTTTGCTTTTAACTAAAACATAAGAAAATGTATTAACATGCCATTTAATTTCATGATATCAAATATTTTATATGAAATGTTAGAATTAATAAATTATTAACATAATTTTTTTATTCAAAGGACATAAAAAGAATAAAGTACAAACACGTAAAAATATTTGAAGCATTTCATAATTGATCAAGATAAAATAATCATAAAATTAATAGTATCCTTAGAAAAATTTCACGTGTTAGAAATATGCTGCCGATTTAGGAAAAAATAAGTTTTTTCAATGTCACAACTCATCATCTTTAGAGTATCTTCAATAATACTATCTTAAGTTATCCCTAACTAGGGGTGTTCATGGTTTGGATAAAAACCGATCCAAACCGAAAAATCAAATCAAACCGATTTAATTTGGGTTTTGGTTTGGTTTGGTTTTAGATTGTTAAGAACCAATAGTATTTGATTTGATTATGGTTTTGTTCGAAAAAATCGAAGAAATAACCGAACCGAACCAACAAGTTATATACATAAATTTTATTATTATACATACATAATATATTATATTCATAAACAATTTTAAAGATTTTATATATGTTTCATCAAAATTTATTTATAATTTACTTATGAAAGAAAAAATATCCAAGGTGAGAACATTTTTCTTATTGGTTTCATGTATATGAGTGTCAATGGAAATTCTTTGTGGAACTGAAAATGTCATTGTCTCTTCCTTCTATGCCAAAAATAGTGAATTTTTGAAGTTTTATTCAGTAAATTCAATGATCGAAAGTTCTGTAATGCCACTCATTCTAACTATTTTTTTTGTTTGAATGGATTGTTGTCACTTTTTTTCACGTTTTGAATGAATTGTTTCTTTATTTTTATGTATGGTTAATAACCGAATAACCGAACCAAACCAAACCAAACCAAAACCGAAAATAACCAAACCGATAAATGTATATTATATTTGGTTTGGTTTGGTTTTGATAATTTTAAAACCGATTAAGTTGGTTTGGTTTTGATTTTTAACCAATAACCGACCCAAACCAAACCGTGAACACTCCTATCCCTAACAATGCCACCAAATAGCTCGAAACTCGCATATTCATCAAACTACACTAACATAAGCACAATTAATATTCAAAAAAGTAAAATACAAAACAAACAAAAAAGGGGAAATTACATGTTTAAACAAATATGTACTAGTTAATTAATCATCATAACTATAGTTTTAGTTAATTACCACTAAAACTGCATCTACCTCTAACAAATATGTACTAGTTAATTAATCATCACATCACAAATATGTAATACGTATTTTTTCAATCTGCATCTACCTCTTCTCAGCACTACTATATATAACCAACCTCTCACATAGTTGGATCCGCTAGTGGAAGAAATCTATGTGACATACAAGAAATTAGTCTCCATTTTTCCTTTTAAAACATTAAACTAACGAGGTGAGGAGGGAGGGAGGAGCTGGACACGTGATTGGGAAAAAATGTGAATTGTTGGTGATAGAAATGTACCGAGAGAGAATTTTTGTAACTTTTTTAAATGGTAGGAAATTTTAAAGATTATGATATCTTAAGTTGTGTATGGACGCAAAATCAAAAAATTATTTTCCTCACAATACAATTGGTTTAAACCCTAACCTAAAACCTTTTTCCTCCACTACTACTTGCCGCATTAGCCAAGTTTTCTTCAACCAAAATGCCAAAGAAGAAATTTCATACCAACACTAACGCACCGAATCATACTAGAAAAAATAAATTACATACCAACACTAACACATCGAATTGTGTTAGAAAAAAGAAACTACATAAAAGGACAATTACCTTTGAGGATGATCCATCCATTCTTCCTATTGATATCCTTCTCAATATCCTCATTAACGTACCAGCGAAACCTTTGTTACGTTTTAAATCTGTTTCTAAGCCCTGGAATGTTATGATCTCCGATAATCAATTCAAGAAAACTCATCGTGATCAATCTAAAGCTTTGGGTCATGAAAAGCTCTTGTTACAAAGATTTAATAGTAATGTTTTCGAGTTTAGAAACCTCGAAAGATCTCAATTAGTTATGATGGAAAATCAACTGATAAAGTTTCCTTTAAAAAGATTCCAACGTGCCGTAGGACTCTTGTGTTCGTGTGATGGTTTGGTTCTTTTAAAGAACCCTAAGGCTTACAAAAATTATGCTTTGTGGAATCCGTCTACTAGAGATCAATATCGAACTCTTACATGTCCTCATAATCATTTGTATTACAATAACTTGCCTCGAGGTGTGAGTGCTTGTGGATTGTGTTATGATTCTAGTGTCGATGATTACAAGGTTATATTGATATATGACTTGTATTACGTTAGCTACTCCTTGAATAACAACTCTTGGACAAGAAAAACAGGTTTCCCCTGTCCAGTACAACGATTACCACCACGAGACATTGTGTCTAGTGGAATTAGTCTTGAAGGTTGTGCATTTTGGTCTCTGAATTACGGAGAAGTAAGACTATTTGTAGATGGACCATCTACTATTATATACTTTGACGTAAAGTCAGATGAAATGAAAAGTTTTCCAACACCTGATTTTGTAGGTGAGAATGACTTCTTCTTTTTGACTAGTATAAAAGATTGTCTTAGTTTATACAGTGGGAATATCCATAGTGTAGTATTGGACATATGGATTATGCAACAAGAGGAAAGCTGGAATTTGTTAATGAGCATATCCAACTTACCAAGTATTTGCAAAAAGTTTGTACAAGATAGAGTTCTTTTGGGCTGCACGCGAAATGGTGAAGTTGTCTTTCAAGGATGGCAATGCTGTCGTATTTTTATGTATAATCCCCAGCAACAATTGTTTAGAAAAACTAAAATATCCATGGATCTTCCCATAGCTTCAATATGTTTGGATAGTTTATATTCTTCGTGTCTCAATCTCAAGCACAAGAGGAAGAGACGATCTGCAACATTAAGGAAGGTTCGATATGATATTTAATTAATTGAAGTATAGTATGGTCGTTTGCAATTACGATGAGTCGGGGTCGATCCAACATAATTGAAGTATAGTATGGTCGTCTGCAATTACTATGAGTTGGGGTTGATCCAACAGAGAGTGGAGAGTAAACATGTGTGTTAGATTGTGTGAAAAAGGTCATTGAGTGTGAGTTTTCATCATAAATTGACTAGTTTTACGATTTATATCTTGAGTCTTGCCAATTTTTCTATCTTTGCACAATTCTTTAATTGATTCACTAGGGTGCAACTTGACCTTTATTACAACACAAAACAGATTTTTATATAACATTAGAAGAGGAACTTTACTTTAATGAGTGAACTGGACTGGAATTTGGATGCATCAAAGTAGGTTGAGTTAATAAATGACCCGCTTAAACTTGGACAAATCGTGTTTTCATGAGCTAATTTTTGACAATCTTAATCATTGGACACTTCTTCTGTTCCTTTTAATCTGTATTTTACTAAAAATACTATTCCATATTGTTAAAGACTTATAGTTCTTCCGTTTTAAAATACTTGTCGTATATATTGGTCTCTTTAAAATAAAATCGAGCCTTTTGTACGTAAAACTTCTACAATCATATACTTTGACATGAAGTCAGACGAATTGAAGGAGCTTCCAACACCATTATTTGTTCGAGAAAATGAAAATGAGTTGTTTTGTTTGTCTAGTGTGAATGGTTGCCTTTGTTTATATGTGTAAAACACGTTACTCACGAATTGAACATCTGGATCATGGAACAAGATGATTGGAAATTGTTAATGAGAATCAACAAGTCGATTAATTATTTTATCCATTGTTTGAAGCTTTTGTGTTGCACAAAGAATAGTGAATTTATCTTTGATGGACCAGGTTATAACAAGCTTTCCATCTACGATCCTAAAATACAACGATTTGTTACAAAAACTTATATATCAAATCCTATCGAGTATGTGCTTCCTTATGCCACTCCAACATTATGTTTGAATAGCTTATATTTTCCTAGTAATGTAATGCACAAGAAGAAGAAACACAAACATATACAATGATATACGTTTCTTTTTTTCAAAATTTTGTAATATTTCTTATGGTTATAAGTTATCTATGTATCTTCTTATAATTAATAATATGCATTGTTTCAAAATAGAGGGTCTCTTTTCATGACCAAATGTTCATGATAGAGAGTCATATAAGGTAATGTGCTATTACATAATTACAATTCGAAACTTGATAACTGATAAGTTCAGGTAGGCAATCAACTGAGTTACTAAAATTTCTCGCTACACAACTAGAGTTTGTAGAGGAAAACAATTTAGAATCTTAATTAAAGAGAAAAGTTAGTAAATAAAACACAAATCAACTTATAAAATTGTATGACTTTAAAATGAATAGAACTATAAAACTAAAATACTAAAGAAAAGAAAACTCATGATTTAGGTATAGCCAACCAACTGAACTACTAAGATTTTGATCGAGGGAGTTGATCTCTCTTGTTCATGCATGATATTAGGTTTAGGAAAATAGAAACTCTCCGAACATATTGGAATTATGTCATGTTTTAAATCTTCGAATATACGAACTTTTTGAACGAATTTATGTCGTTTAGGATCATACATGACAAGACGTTCAAGCCTCCATCCTACTTGGAAGAGAATTTCACCATTTCTCGTGCTACCCAAAAGAACAATATTGCTTATCAATTGATCGCGAAAATCTGAATTGTTACAATTAATTATCATTAACCGAGTCCATCCATCTTGTTCCATGATCCAAACGTCCAGGTCACATCTTATACCATATAAACAAACACAGCCTTTCAAAGAAGTCAAACGTACCCCTTGACCACTTATGATGCAGGAACTGATGGAAGAACAATCCAATCCAATGGAACAGTAAAAACAGAATTTGTAAAAGAGAAAGAAGAAGTTAACTAATTCTAGCTAATTTTACGGCTAGAGATATTTCATATATGATAAAAAGAACCAAAGAGAGAACATTACAATTTATACTTAGTCTTAACCCTAGATGACTCACCTTTCTTTCCAGACAAGAAGATAAGGTAGTACAAATTCCTGCAAAAGCACCTGACATGGACTGGATAGGGACCCCTCCTCTAATTAATGGGTTTAATGTGCAAAAAAGGAAAAATACAATATAAAACTATTTGGGACCACAATGTAACTAAGACTCAAGGCCTACTTAACTACTCATAACTGATTGTTACCATTAAATAAACAAAAGGTACTACTCTTAAAGCTTCAACGTTTCATTCTGATTCTTGATTGCCTTTGTTCTGCATCATTTCTCTTTCCTTAGAAATTTCCTTGTCCTCAAGGAAGAGACCAGAGAACCTTATCTTCATAACTGAGTAGTCCTCCCAAGTTGCTTGCTCCACAATCATGTCCTTCCATTGAATTAGCAACTGAACCACTGCTTTATTCCCCTTTTTAATCATTCTTCTATCTAGAATGATTTGGGGTTCCACGCAATAAGGACTGGAAACATCAACCACTGGTGGATGAGTTATGTTTCTAGGCACTTCATGACAAAACTTCAATTGTGATACATGGAGTGTAGGATGAATAGCCACATGAGAGGGCAAGTTAAGCTTGTAAGCTACTGGACCTATCTTTTACACCACCTGGTAAGGTCCATAAAACTTAGCTGACAGCTTAGAATATGAGTGATTAGACACTGTGACTTCTCTGTATGGCTGCAACTTCAGATAAACCTAATCTCCTACTTGTAATTGCCTATCACTCCTTCCCTTATTGGCCAAATCAACCATTCTTTTTTGGGTTCTATGCAAATGGAACCTGAGCAATTGATCACTCCTTCCCTTATTGGCCAAATCAACCATTCTTTTTTGGGCTCTATGCAAATGGAACCTGAGCAATTGAGCCTTGCATTCCCTAGTCAACATACTTCTATCCACTTCTTCATCGGCAGCTTCACCCGACACATAAGGTAAATGAAGAGGTAGAGGTTGACCATACAGTGCTTCATAAGCAGTAGTTTGTATTGCCGAATGAAATGTAGTGTTTGTACCACCACTCAGCTAAGGGCAGGTACGATGACCAATCAGCTTGGCTATCAGAGCAATAACACCTTAGATAAGTCTCTAAAGTCCTATTTAAGACTTCAGTTTGGCCATCTGATTGTGGGTGATAGGCTGTGGATGTACATAGTGTAACTCCATGAACAGAGAATAGATCCTGCCGGAACTTACTAAGAAATATAGGATCTCTGTCACTCATAATGTTTTCTGGCATACCATGAAGCTTATAGACCTGATCCAAAAAGATTTGGGCTACTGTTGATGCTGTGTAGGGATGACTGAGAGAAATGAAATGCGCACTCTTGGTTAATCTGTCCACCACCACCATGATAGTGGTCTTTCCTTTAGACTTTGGTAGGCCATCAATAAAGTCCATGCTGATGTTGGACCAAGCAGAACTAGGAATAGGTAGAGGTTGTAGTAGTCCAGGATAGGTTGTTGCATCATACTTGCTCCTCTGGCATACAGAACACTTCCTAATGTAAGTGTTGACATCCTCTCTTAACTTTCTCCAATAAAACAATGTTGAGATCCTTCTATAAGTATTTTCCATCCCTGAGTGTCCTCCATTAGGGTTGTTATGCCAGTATTGTAGGATTTCTTGCCTCACTTGCTCATCTTTGCCCACTACCAGTTTGCCCTTTTTTCTGAGCTGATGGTTGACATATGTGTAACTTTTTATTCCTTATTCTTGTTCCTGCACCCTTCTAATTATCTCCTTGACCTCTGGATCTATTTCACAACTAATCTTGATCTTTTGCAAGAGTAAAGAGTCAGTGGGAATTACAGAGATCAAGAATAGCTCAGCCACCGGTAGTCTAGAGAGAGCATCAGCAACCTTGTTTTCTCTCCCTTGTTTATATTCAATGTGGAAATCAAATTGCATAAGTTTGGCTATCTACTTCATTTGAGTGCCAGTGTGTAACTTCTGATCCAAGAGAAATTTGAGAGACTTTTGGTCTGTCTTGACCACAAAGTGTCTCCCTAATAAATATTGTGACCACTTAGTCACTGCCAACACCAAGGCCAGTAGCTCTTTGTCATAAACTGACAATCCCTTTTGTCTAGGAGACAACCCTTTACTTAGGTAGGCCAAAGGATGTCCATCCTGCATTAGTACAACACCCATACCAAGGTCACAAGCATCTGTCTCGACTAGGAATTGTTGAGTGTTGTTGGGCAAACTCAAGATAGGGGCAGTAACTAGAGCCTTCTTCAATTGGTTGAAAGCTATAGTGGCCTTAACATTCCAATGGAACCCTTCCTTCTTCAACAAATCAGTAAGAGGTTTACTAATAATCCCATACCTTCTAATGAACCTTCTGTAATAACCTGCCAACCCAAGAAACCCCCTTAACTCCTTTATAGTATGAGGAATGGGCCATTCCTGTACTGCTGCAATCTTCTTAGGATTAGTCACCACTCCCTATGCAGATATGAAGTGACCAAGATACTCAACCCTTGCTGCCCCAAAAGAACACTTCGACTTCTTGACCAACAGTCTATGTTGAATCAATAAGTTAAAAGTAATCCTCAAATGTTGCAAGTGATCTTCTAGACTCATGTTGTATATCAGGATGTCATAAAAAAAAAACCAAAAGGAACTTTCTGAGGTGTTCCTTAAAAACATGATTCATCAGCCTTTGATAACTTGAGGGTGCATTAGTGAGACCAAAAGGCATTACCAGGTACTCATAGTGGCAGAATGAGTCCTAAATGTGCTTTTTTGGACATCCTCCCTTGCCATCCTTATTTGATGATAGCCTGATCTCAAATCAAGCTTAGTGAAGATTTGGGAACCTCCCAACTCATCGAGTAACTCTTCAATGATGGGGATTGGGAATTTATCTTTGATAGTCAGCTTGTTCAGAGCCCTATAGTCTACACATAGCCTCCATGAACCATCTTTCTTCCCCACTAGAACTACAGGTGAGGCATAAGGGCTACAACTGGGTTGGATGATGCCTTGATCAAGCATCTCTTGTACCAACCCTTCTATAACATCCTTCTGCCTAGAAGAATACCTGTAAGGCCTAGTATTTACAGGGTTGCTGCCATGCTCCAATGGAATTCTGTGATCAAATGTTGCTCTAGAGGGAGGTAATTCTTTGGGATTACCAAACAACAGTTGAAACTCCTCAGTAAGGGACTTGATATGAGGTGGATCCCTTCACTCTCCTCTTATAGTGGTTCTACTGTAGGTAATACTTTGATCATAAATAGCTAACCACTGTTCTGTACCATTTTGTCTAGGTTCTTGGCATTCACCAGCTTAGTATTTTCCTTGATTCCCCGTAGCTCCACCCTCCTACCTTGATACACAAACCCCAAGGTCAATTTCTGGAAGTTAAGTTGAAGGTCCCCTAGTGGTAACAACCATTGCATCCCTAGAATCAAATCACAAGATCGTAGAGGCATCAACAAGAAGTTATCCACAAATGTAACTGCTTGTATCAACCAAGATAGTTGATGACACATCTCAGCAGTCTGTCTGTCGCTCCCATCAGCCATATTGACTGATTATGGCCTCACTGCTTGAACCTTTAATCCCAATTGCTTGACCAACTCCTTATCAATAAAATTATGAGTGCTTCCAAGGTCTATCAAAATATTCAATGGCCTCTTATCATTGTATCCCACCACTCTCATAGTGTGAAAGCCTGGAATGCCAGTTACTGCATGGACTGAAATTTCACATATTTCCCCTTGTTCTTCTTCTCTCACCTCCACTACTTCCTGCACCTCAGTGTTTTCTTCCACCTCTTGCTCTTGTTCATCAATGACCTCTAATAAGTATAATTGTTTAGAAGTTTGACATTTGTGGCCTGGAACAAATTTCTCGTCACAAAAGAAACATAATCCCTTAAGCCTTTTCTCACTCATCTCAGCTGGAGTGAGTCTTCTGGTATTGCTCCTATTAAAGTTGGCCCTCTAGGATGTGAGGATGAGTTATTCCCAAACATAGAGGATTTGGTCAACTTCAGTTGAGCATTGACCTGTAACTCAGTGTTCCTAACTAGTTGATAAGATTGAGGAAGTGAGTAAGGTCTATGATTCTTTACGGTGAAACCTATCTCAAGTTTAAGCCCAGTAATAAATGCACTAATAGCATATTCAGGAAGTATCACCAACCTAGTCATAATCCTATCAAATTCCTTCTGGTAATCTTCCACCGTCCCATTTTGTTTGACTAGTTTCAGTTCAGACATTGGGTCTGCATACTCACCCCCAAATCTGTCCATCAATGTATACACATACTCCTCCCAAGAAGGATAAGGAATATGAGACCTACTCCTGATATAGGCTGAATGCCATTCTATAGCTATGTCATCAAAGTGAATAGAAGCCACTTTTACTCTCTGATTATAAGCTACTTCATCTAAGGAAAAGAATTGCTCTACCTTGCATAACCAAGCCCACAAGTTGGTTCCATTGAACCTAGGGAACTCCATCTTGGTCATCCTTAACATTGTGGTGGATCCCTGGTGGTGGTGATTCTGATGTCCTCCAGTATTGCTTCCCCCTCTCTGGCCTCCTGGTTGTGGGATTGACCCTAGGGGAACATGTGTTGGCATAGTATCCCCTTGAGCTGAAAAGGTTGGTAATGGACTAGCTCCCATTGCAAAAAACCCCCAGAGAGTATTGCCCAAAGGTGGGAAGCCCTGCAACATGAGGTAACCAAGCCATGGGGTTACCAGATGGAGTGTAGATTTCTGCATTCCCACCACCAATATCTACACCTCCTGATTCTTTCCTCTGTCATACCTTCTTACCTCATCAATGGAATCTTTCAGTTCAGCAAAAGCCTTCTCATGCTGACCTTCTAGCTGATTTTGCCTCATTGTGAAGTTGGCAATCTCCATTCTCATTCTCTCCATCATAGATTTGATCTCATTCATATCTGTTGTCATTCTTTCACCCACAGAGCTCAAGAATTGCTCTGATACCAAATGATGCAGGAACTGATGGAAGAACAATCCAATCCAATGGAACAATAAAAACAAAATTTGTAAAAGAGAAAGAAGAAGTTAACTAATTCTAGCTAATTTTACGGCTAGAGATATTTCATATATGATAAAAAGAATCAAAGAGAGAACATTACAATTTATACTAAGTCTTAACCCTAGATGACTCACCTTTCTTTCCAGACAAGAAGATAAGGTAGTACAGATTCCTACAAAAGCACCTGACATGGACTGGATAGGGACCCCTCCTCTAATTAATGGGTCTAATGTGCAAAAAAGGAAAAATACAATATAAAACTATTTGGGACCACAGTGTAACTAAGACTCAAGGCCTACTTAACTACTTTTAACTAATTGTTACCATTAAATAAACATAAGGTACTACTCTTAAAGCTTCAATGTTTCATTCTGATTCTTGATTGCCTTTGTTCTGCATCATTATGTAATCTGGTATTTGAAGCTCATGTAGTTCATCTAACTTCACATCATAGTATGTAATTCTACGATATACTAATTGGTCAATTTTCGAATTCAATGACCAAAATACATAACCATCAACGTTAATGCCCTACTACACTCTCGTAACAATTTCATGATCACGTGCTTGTACTAAATTAACGATAATAGTTTTCTTAGTCCAACGATTCCTCTTTACATGATAGATGGCATAAAATGATTTATAAATCAATATAACCTTGTAATCATCGTCACCAGAATCATAATACAATCCACAACCATGTGGAGTCATTCCATTTAAAACTGGACATAAAAAGGCACGATAGTGGAAATTCTTGTTTTCCTATAAGGATTCCACAAAGCTTATTCATTATAATCCATCTGTGTTCTCATTAATACGACTCTCGGGATTTGAAATGGCGCATATCATGACTATCCTCCTGTCTAGCTCTCTTGTAGCTGCCCCCTTGGGCCTCGCGATGAAGCTGCTCAATAGTGTGGACATGGTGCACTACATCCAGAAATGAGCGGCCCGCTGAGACTAAAGACTGAGTCTCAATCTGCAACTGTAGTCTCAAACCCCGAACAAAACAACGAACCCTCTCCCTCCTCAGTAGGTAATATCATGGCGGCATGCCTGGAGAGCTCGTGGAATCGGGCCTCATACTCTGATACTTTCGTGGAGCTCTGCTCTAACCGAGCAAACTGATTTATGATGCTCCTGGGAATAAATCAGGCCAAGAAGGCCTCTGAAAACTCAGTCCATGTGACCGGTGGAGTCCCAGCTGGCCTGGTCTCTAAGTATGTACGCCACCACTGCCTGGCGGGACCGTCTAACTGGTAAGCGGTGAAGTCTGCTCCTCTCGAATACACTAAACCCAAAGTCTGTGGTCGCTCGCGGCAAGTAAGTAGAAACTCGTGGGCATCCTCACCCACAACCCTAGAAAACCTCGGCGGTGATAGTCTAAGGAACACCCCGAACATCTTCTGCTCCCGAAGTGGCATGACACCCTCCAACTCGTCAGGTTGAACAACCGATGCCACTGGTGCAGGGTGGCCCTGCGGTACTGGAGCGGCTGGAGCTGGGGCCTGCTGCATACCCCCAATGGCAGCTAGTATCTGTACGAGCATCGCCTGTATACCTGGAGCTGCCACAGGCTCGGGCGGTGGCTGGGCTGGTCCTGGGCCCATCGGTTGCTGCTGTGCTGGAGCTGCTGGTGGTTCTATCACCGGCTCCGAAATTTTCTCTCGGTCCTAGGCTGGTGCTGTAGATCTGGCACGACCTCGAGGTCGGCCTCTACCCCTAGCTGGGCCCCTACCACGCGTGCGAGCCATCCTTGTAAAGGAATGGAACAAGTAAGATTTTCAGAAATCGATAAGACACACAATGCATGTCAGTGATACAAAAGCGACACGTTCCTAAAGACATT
>NW_006239742.1:0-23257 GCF_000226075.1 Solanum tuberosum
TGCTCTTATAGCCAATGAATGTGTGGATACTAGATTGCGAGGGGAGGTACCAGGCATTATGTGCAAGCTAGATATAGAGAAGGCTTATGATCATGTGAACTGGGATTTTTTGCTAAACATTCTCAGACAGATGGGATTCGGTGAAAGGTGGTTGAAATGGATTGGCTTTTGTATTAAAAACTGTTAGGTTCTCCATACTTGTAAATGGAGAACCTGTGGGTTTTTTCCCATCAGAGAGGGGTCTTAGACAAGTGACCCTGTCTCCCCTTTCCTATTCATCATTGCCATGGAGGGTTTCAACAGTATGATGAGGATTGCAAATAGCAACAGGTGGATCAAGGGATTCAAGGTTAGCAGCAGAACACGAGTAGATATGGAAGTATGTTATCTGTTGTATGCAGATGATACTGTGATATTTTGTGAAGCTATAGCTGAACAAATTTGCTATATCAGGATGATACTAATTGTTTTGAAGCCATTTCTGGTTTAAGCGTTAACTGGAGGAAAAGTAACCTCTTTCCTATTAAAGAAGTGGTGCAGATGGAGGAACTAGCTGGTACCTTGGGGTGTAAGGTAGACAAATTACCAACAGTCTATCTAGGCATGCCATTAGGCAACAAACACAAATAATTGATTATCTGGGATAGGATTTTGGAAAAGACTGAAAAGAAGTTGGCAAATTGGAAGACACAATACTTGTCTCTTGGAGGCAGACTCACTTTGAAAAATGCAGTTCTGGACTCGCTTCCCACATATGTGATGCCCCTCCGTATTCCCTATTCCAATAAGTGTGGTCAAGAAGTTGGACCGATTAAGAAGAAATTTGCTTTGGTTTGGGAACAAGGAGGGAAAGGGGTATCATTTGGTAGAATGGAAGACTGCACAATTACACAAGGAGGTTGGTGGTTTAGCAGTCAGGAATCTGAAACTGCAGAATGATTGCTTGCTCATGAAATGGTTATGGAGATTAAATGGAAATGAACATGCTCTATGGAAGGAGGTAATCCTGAATTAGTATGGCCAGACAGAGCAATGGTGTACCAATGCTGTATCAACCACCTATGAAACATCGGTATGGAGATCTATAAGGAATCTTTGGCCTAGACTAGTAAAGAATTCATGTTATGAGGTGGGTCCTGGGAACAAATACTATTTGGAAGGACCTATGGATTGGACAAGAAGTTTTAATGCAAGCTTTCCCTGATCTGGCCAATATATGCACTAACCGTTAGAGGTTACGAGTGGCTGATAGCTGGTCCCACAGGGATGGAACTTCTTCTTCAGGAGGCATCTTAATGACTGGGAAGTAGGAAGGTTTGTGGAGCTATTGCAGATGATTGATGGTTTCAAAGGCACTACTATAGAGGATGACACTTTTAGATGGAAACATGATAAGGATGGCAAGTTCTCTGTAGGTAGAATTTATAGGAAAGAGGTATCCTGGATGCCTGAGAACAAAATAGGTCCTTGGAAGCATGTATGGAAAAGTATGACTCCTACTAACGTCAAGTGCTTTGCTTGGTTAGTAATCAGGAAAGCTTGCCTCACTCATGAGATTCTGCAGAAAAAGGGATTGCCAATTGTGTCCAGATGCATGTTATGTAGTGACGCTAGAGAGACAAATAACTATCTGTTCCTCCATTGTAAAGTCACATCTCAGCTTTGGACTATGTTCCTTAGTTTAACAGAGACAAAATGGTCAATGGCAGAGCACACAACAGACTTGTTAAGTTGCTGGATTAGGAGAGGGGGAAGCAAGACACATAAGAAGTGGTGGAGAATAATCCCACACTGTATCTGGTGGACTATTTGGAGGGAGAGGAATGGAAGAAACTTTGACGATAGATTCAACAACATTCAGAAAATCAAAGAGAGCTGCATAACAACTTTCTACTTTTGGTGTAAAGAACATTGTATAGAAAATGCTGAACAATTAGTAGATCTTTTAGGATTACTGTAATTAGTCTCTTGTTCTAGCTTGTTACTACCTTTTTGGAGGTCTCCAGCATACCTTAATGCTGAGGAATACAACATTACCAGTTTCAAAAAAAAAGAAAGGTAAAATAGGAAAGAGGACTTGTATTTTTAGCGAAGGGACTGCAGTGTGAACATCTAAACAGGGATAAATAACTCGGTATGGCATGATCACGTGAATAACAATGCACAGAGCAACTCAGCATGATCACAGGCAGAAGTGCAGCTGTGGATTACCTTCTACTATTGGGGATATTTTCCTACGAAAAACAAAGAACTAAGGGTTTTCTTGACAATAGCTTCTTCTTTTTAAACTCACTAGCCGAAAAGCAAAAGCAGCTATTCATTTTTTGGGTCAACTATAATCCATTCTAAAAAATGTCACAAGTACAAACAATAAAGTCACTGACAATGCTTTGTATTCCAAATTTTCTTAGTGAGCATGGAGTCTATTGTCACACACACCGGGTCGTTCTTTTTTATGGATTTGTCATAGAGAGTGGTTGATAACATGCTGCCATGCCCACCTTTTTCCATTTTATTTTTGCATTCCTCCCTCCCTACTTCTCATAGCTCCATGTACTACTATTCTTGTCCTCCCCTTTTTTCATGTTTCTAAAAAAAAAGAAATATATGGAGCTATCAACTGGGTCAAAATGTTAACATAATAAATTTCACAAATCAAAATATTTCAGAGTGAGATCTAGATTTATCCATGTACTTCTATTTTTGTTCTAAAATTAGCCTCCGTTATATTTCATTCAACTTTATTTTAAAGCTTTTGGAAGTATTGAAAACTTATTATGTAATTAAATTATGGTTATTGTTTGCACTATTTGACAAATGTGGTAGTCTAATGCTGTGAAAACTGCACAACATCAAACTTAGAAGATACATGGTACAAAAAAAGTGAATACATAGAAAAAAATTAAAGTAAAACTAAAACTAAAACAGTTAAACCAAATTAAAGTAAATCTTACAAATGGGTTAGAATTGGGCCACAATGGAGATCAATTTAAAAATAGGTTATGTTGGGCAGGCTAAAAATCCGCCCAATACAAAATTATCTTGTGTCCAACCCATAGGATGTTGGGTGTCTGGGTAGACCATCAATTTTTGGGCCATGTTTGACACCCCTAGATTTTAGCTATAGAACAGTGCAATGATTTGGGAAACTAAAACTTCGCATTCCACAAGGTTCATTTGAACTCTGACAATCATTTCCTATCAGTACTTGATTGATTGATGCTGTCCTATACTCCCTTCCCTTACCTGTTAAGTACCTCTTTGTTAAAAAAACACCCATACTAGAGAGATGACAAATCTTTGTTAACAACAAATGAAACTGATGTGTTATTTGTGTGGTATCTCCAAACCTGATGTGTAGAGCTTCTTTATTCTTCCCCTTACTTCAGGAGGGGTGTGTGGGGATTTGGCTGGGTGTGAAGCTTGCAGTATAGATTAAACATAAGTAGGAAAACCTAAATCAGCTACAAATACATGTACTGTGGATATGAAAAAACATTAGGGATACATTTCAAACTTACTTTTTTATAGTATATTGCAGACAGAGATAACAATAATACATTAGAGTTGCTTCTGCTTTTTTGTATCATGCTTGCCTACGTGCCAACAGAATGTTTGCAAAAGAAATAGGAAATGCATTCTTTCCTTGTTTGGAAGATGGGCTTAACAAGTAGGGTCTAGTGACATACTACCAGATATGTTGGCCATTCAGTGAAAAAATCCCTTTATGTGTTTGGTTGAAAAAGTTTGGCATTTCCATTTGAATTTTCTGTGGATTATCATGAGTTTCCTTCCATAAGATCAATGCTGAAATGAATTATTGCAATCCTGATCTGCACCAACCAATGGAAATGCTTATCAGCTTGTGTTACTTGGCTAGGTACGCAACTGCAAGTGCACGCTCTGATGGTCTTCTTCTGCTTTGTGGAGGGCGGGATGCCAATAGTGTGGTGAGTGAATCATGTTCTCTTGCAAACAAAAAAAAATGTTTCTTATGCTGATAATTGTTCTTGTCTTATAAATACCATTCACTTTGGAAGGCTATGTTACCATGAAGTTTACCTTTTTTTATTCCTCTTTACTTCAATTCCACCACCTCCGCTACCTCTTCTATATCCGTGATTTCTCACAGAATTTTTCTTTTTACCTTCACGCACACATGAAGCACATATCCTTGATGATACATGATTCCCAGCTATGTTACTAAGTTCGTAAGCTGTTGCCAGTCACCTTCATGGATAAATAGCGGTGAAATATAGTTGTTCACACTCCCCAGTTTTCAATTATTCTCCCTTTTCATATATATGGACAATATATTGCATATGTTAGGTTTTCCATTCACTTGCAGGTCTGATTTTTTTTCTTGGGTCAAGCACGTGAACAATATTTCTGTTAATGGTTGGAAGTTAGACCTGAAACCAGTACCTCTTGCATGCTCTAATAACATGTTCAATTGTGTAAATAATTCAAAGTTTAAGCTGTTAGAAGGGGGGCATTTTATTTATTTGTTGTATGTTAGCAACAATTATGAATGGCCACACTTCCTCATGTTTTAGTTTCCTGTCTGATCTCCAAAGTTTAAGCTGTTAGAGGGGGGCGGGGCATTTTATTTATTTGTTGTATGTTAGCAACAATTATGAATGGTCACACTTCCTCATGTTTTAGTTTCCTGTCTGATCTCCGTTGATCCCCTGTGTTCCGTTGTCTTGCCATCTCGTTCTCCTCAGTGTCCCTCTCCTGATAACCACCAAGTCTGGCTTACCAATTTGCAGCACCAGGTCATAGATGATTTGATGTCTAACTTTGAGTTTTTCTAAACGAATGTAAACGTTACGAAGCTTCTTTGAGGGGTTTGGATCTGATTAGCAGTTAATTTGTACCGTGAATGTTGCGACTTGGATTTAAGTAAATGGGCTTGTGTGATTGTTGTACTTACCATATTCTTTTGCCTCGGTGATTCACAGCCACTAGCAAGTGCATATGGACTGGCCAAACATAGAGATGGGCGGTGGGAATGGGCCATTGCTCCTGGTGTGTCACCATCTCCTAGATATCAGCATGCCGCAGTAAGTGGTTTTAATGACTCAATTAATCCTCAGAAATTGTAAGGTGTTTATCAGTTGTATTCTGGTAATTTAGGTTTTTGTTAATGCTCGGCTCCATGTTTCTGGAGGGGCTCTTGGTGGTGGACGCATGGTAGAAGACTCTTCCAGTATAGCCGGTACTTTTTGATGATTTTCTTGTCATTTTCTTACGGACAACTGATTTTGCTTGAATTTTTAATTATTGTTATTATTATTATCATTATTATTATTATTATTATTTTAAATGTTAATCCCTGAAAACCCTGCATATTTCTTTCTTTCTTTCCTTTAACTTTTGTCTGGTGGCAGTTCTTGATACTGCTGCAGGAGTGTGGTGTGACATAAAATCTGTTGTCACCAGTCCTAGGACAGGTAGATACAGTGCAGATGCAGCTGGGGGAGATGCTGCAGTTGAATTGACCAGGCGTTGTAGGCATGCGGCTGCCGCTGTTGGTGACTTGGTATTTATGTATGGTGGTTTGCGTGGAGGTAATGCTAGAATATGGTCATCTTAATCGCTTCTAATTTGATATATTCAGATGACAACTATTTTCACTTTTTTGAGTATGATCTGAAGTCATTGCTTATTTTAAAAAAAAGATAACTGAAGACATTTAATTCTATATTCTTACCTCGTCCCTGCTGAGGATGTGCTGTTTGGTGTATGTGTTTATAAGTAGCCCAGCTAAATCCCGATCTTAGCTACTTGTAAAGTAAAATATAGATAGAAAAATGGAAGTTCTTGGAATGCATGAGCAACATCTATTGTGTACTTCTCATAGATTTTTTTTAAAATTTTTTTATCCCTATTTGCACTGATTATGGATACCATTGGTAAGGTAACTGCCTACTTTTCTTATGTTTCACTTTCTAATAGGTGGGTTCTTTGTCTTTCGTAGGTAAATTGTGTAATTTGTTGCTGTGCCTAGACTGCAAGCCAAGCCATGCTGATAAAACTAAAACTAAAACTAAATGCTGCTGTTGAAAACTGAAACTGATGAAACGTGTGCCGCCCTGTCTAAATATTGAACTGTTAAGAGGAGCACTTTGTATGTACTTTTACATTGGCTTGCAATACGCCCCCTTATGTGCGGGCTGTAGCTTGAGTCTTTTTCTTTGGCAAAGCACTCTGAAATTCTCTTTGATTACGGGTAGCAATGAGGTTTAAACTCAGAACCTCATACCTTATAGAATTGTGTGACCATCTCATATATTTATCTGCAACAGAAACTAATGTTTTAAGTTGCATGTCTTTTAAGTTCTAAAATATTAAGAAGGAATGCCTCTTTTCAATGTAAAAGGTCTGGTCTTGGTTGGCTAACTTTTGCCTGGTGAAGTTGCAACTAGAACGGATGCTCTTTGTGTTGCACCTAGTAGTTAGCTCTCCCCATTGAGGGATTTTAAATTGGCGCTGTAGGCCAAAAAGAGTCTCTTGTTGCTTAAGAGAAATGGGATGGACTCCTTATTTGTTCTAGTGAAAGACATGCCTCTAAAATGCTGAGATCACTTTCTTTGTTTTCTACTTTGCTGAATATCTTTTCCATGTGAATAAAATGACACCAAAGGTATGTTCATAGCAATGCTGCTGGAAAAGGTTTAAAAAGCGGGCCTGTGAAGTAGATTGAACTGCAATTAAGAGCACCTCCTTTTGTTCACATCATAACACCGTCTAATCAGAATCAGGTTACATTGATAACTGATTGCTCGATATGTAAGTTATTGAAGGCTTCCCTGGTTCACAATAGCAAAATCTATTCCCTATCCACCACCCTATCTGCCTTGGTAGAGACGTAGAGTTAACCGGTACCTATGCTAGTGGGAGGTAGGAGGTACCTGGTGGAATAGTCGAGGTGTGCGCAAGCTTGCCTGGACACTCCCGTCATAAGAAAAACCAAAACTCTTACCAATAATGCGCACTTCAATGATGAGAATGAGATCAAACTCTTCTCTTATTCTTCAGTGGAACATGTGCCTTTGAATATTTGATTGAACTTACTCCAAATAAAGGTGTTGGAGATGTAAACTAGAAGCTGTGATTAATTATTAGAACAATAACTAGCTGATCTCAGATGAAAGTCGTTTGTTGAGTTGTTGCAATTCTCCAGCTCATGAAACTGTTTACTTTCCAAACTATAGGCACCAAAATACTGGCAGATTCCTAAATCTTAGTTAATTTCCTAGCTCTTACCTCTTTCCAAGTACTGTAATGCCATCTACTTATGTGAAAGTATTATTATGGAGTATACTTGCTTAAATTACTGTAATTAAATATGTGCCTAGGAGAGGTTATTATGGACTCATGCCTTCAAAACATTCATTGAACTTATTCCAAATGAAGTGTTGGAATCTTGGATATGTAACTGTTGAAGCTGAAGCAATAAATTAGATGATCTCAGATTGGGATCATTAGTTTTCTCAGTCCAAATTATGTAATTATTGACTTTCCAAACTATAGATACCAAAATACTGCTAGATGCGTGAATCTTAGCAAATCTCCTAGCTGCTACATCTTTCTGAGTACCATAATGGCATCTACTTATAATTTTCGACTAAGTTGCTCGGACTGGGTGCGGGTATCCAATACGATGCGGATCTAAAGGCCGGACTCTTCATTAAATAATTTAGGATTCGGGGGTGTTAAGAAGTCCCACATCGGTAGAGGGATGGGAACTTGGTCTCCTTATATGGACTTGGACAAACCTCCACTTATAAGCTAGCTTTTGAGATTGAGTTAGACCCAGGTACCATATCTTTACATGGTATCAGTGGTGAACCCATCCCAATTTGTTGTTCACCGATGTTGGGCCCCATTTGTAAGTGTTCACGCTCCAATTTTGGGTGTGCTGGGGAGTGTTAAGAAGTCCCACATCGGTAGAGGAATGAGAAATTGGTCTCCTTATATGGACATGGACAAACCTCCCCTCATAAGCTAGCTTTTGAGATTGAGTTAGGCCCAGTACCATATCTTTACAGGGGGTATGGATCCGAGTGTGGATATGGGTACTGGGAAACAACCAATAAATATATATTATGACAGTTGAAGTATATATCTCAATTTCCTTTTTTTTTATAAAAAAAGGGTATATCTCGATTGATTAAAAAACCAAAAACCCAATCAATCTGTACTTTCCGTTCGTAGATGAAGGCAAAACACCCAAGGTAAGTTGACCGAATTTCAGTGTGGATTCCACCCCACCCCCTGTTGTGTCGACATGGGTGTGGCAAGGATTTTGAAAAGTCCGAGCAACTTAATTTTGCAAATAGGATTGATCCTACTTATATAAAACTATTGTTATGAAATATACTTGCTTAACAAAGTTCTCTAGTTAATTATGCCCCCAGGAGCAGGTATTCAGGTAGTTTCCTGGTTTATGCTGCAATCTTGCTTCTGGTGTTGAGAAATGGCTGATTTTTTGGAATCTCTATGTGTAGGTGATATTTTTGTAATACCAAGACAGTATCTGAGTTGGTGTTTTTGCCGCAGGGGTACTGCTAGATGACTTGCTTGTCGCGGAAGACTTGGCTGCTGCTGAAACAACTAGTGCAGCTTCACATGCAGCCGCTGCAGCTGCAGCATCTAATGTTCAAGATGGAAGGATTACCGGAAGGTATGGATTTGGTGATGAAAGAACAAGGCAAACCGTTCCAGAGGAAGTTAATGATGGTTCTGTTATATTGGGAAGTCCTGTTGCCCCCCCTGTAAATGGTGATATGTTTACTGATATAAGCACTGAAAATGCCGTGCTTCAAGGATGTTGGTGAGTTTGCAGTTGCATAAGAATGACAATATCTGCTGTTATTCGTATATTGCAATTTTGTTTTTTGAATTTCATCTCCCATGGCTTCATTTGTAGGAAACTTGGCAAAGGTGTTGAATACCTTGTGGAGGCCTCTGCAGCAGAAGCAGAGGCCATTACTGCTGCACTAGCAGCTGCCAAAGCTCGACAACAAGGTAATGGTGAAGTTGAACTTCCGGATAGGGATCGGGGAGCTGAGGCAACACCTAGTGGTGAAGAGGAACCTACCTTGATCAAACCTGATTCAAATAATTCTATCCCAACTGGAGTTAGGCTGCATCACCGTGCTGTTAGTCCTATGCCTAAAATAATATGTTTCGTATCCGATTAAATTTGTATGTAAACTGATTTAATGTATTTAATTCACCTGTAGGTGGTTGTAGCTGCAGAGACTGGGGGTGCCCTAGGTGGTATGGTGCGACAACTTTCAATTGATCAATTTGAAAATGAAGGCAGGCGAGTAAGTTATGGAACCCCAGAAAACGCGACAGCAGCAAGAAAACTTTTGGATAGACAAATGTCCGTTAACAGTGTTCCCAAAAAGGTATGATGACTTCGGTTATGTGGTTCAACTAATATTGATTAGCAATGAGAATTATGGCTTTAGCTTGACACGTCTACTGGGCAGGACCGACAAATTTGTACTCTCCAGTTCCGATTGCCCCAATGTGATTTGGCTAGTTTTGCACCTAAAACTCACACTTTAACTGCGTGTGGTGCTTAAAGCCCCAATAGTTGTGGAGTGCTTTTTAAAGTTTTTTGTCTTTTACAACACTGGTTTTGTGCGGCCTTATTTATCTGGGCTTCGGAACGGCAATGTGATCAAGCTCGCACATGCAGAGTTCAATATTCTCAATACACATTGAAGAAGAAAGTAGTCCACTTTCTTATACACCTTCCTAAGAAAAGAAAACACTCCACTTGTTAGAATGAGTATCTGTTGTTAGCTTTGGCTGATATATGTTGTATCATAAACCACATGCTTTTGGTTTTATATCTTTTTTTCCCTTTACCGTTTCAGGTGATTGCCCATCTTCTGAAACCTCGAGGTTGGAAGCCGCCTGTCAGACGGCAATTTTTCTTGGATTGCAATGAAATAGCTGATCTTTGTGATAGTGCAGAGAGAATATTTTCCAGTGAACCTAGTGTTTTACAGCTAAGGGCTCCTATTAAGATATTTGGTGACTTGCATGGGCAATTTGGGGATCTGATGCGTCTTTTTGATGAGTATGGTTCCCCATCAACTGCTGGGGACATAGCGTGAGTGTCTTGACTCAATCTTGCTTCATGTTTCTTGTTCTAACCAACAGTGCCGCCGTTTAAGCAGCTTAGGTTGCCTGTGTTCTGTATCTGTGAATTTTTTGTGCATTTTATATTCATAAAGTTGGCGAAAAAGTCTCATCATACCTTGTCAATATTTATAATGATGATAATCACCTTTTTTTCCGTCATGTAAAATTAGCTCTTGCTAGTAATTAGGGAACACATACATTTGTTGCTCTTTGTAGAGAGTCATGTTTTTGTATGAGAATCTGAGATCCTCTACTTTGTATACATCTCTATGTGGGAATTTTTTTGTACATTAATAAATTGTATACCTTATTAAAGAAAGTCTGTTAGTAGCTACCCAAAGATTAATAGAAACTTCCCCCGAGCATACAAATAGAAGGGGAACAGTGTAACAAGGGAGAAACCCAATGATGTATGTTTTTTTCATAATTGTGGTGTCCGGGCCAGCTTGTGCGTTGTGCACACCTCGACTAATTCCATGGCGCACTTGCTAGCTCCCATCAACACCGGTACTGGCTAACTTTGTTCACTAAGACCTGGACAAATGGGAAGAAATCACCTAGTGTTTTTGCCTCCGCTAAGTTTTGAACCTGAGACCTCATGATTTTGAACTCACTTTATTGTCCATTAGGCCACACCCGTGAGTGCTTTTTTTGAAGTAAGGAAATTTGAAGTCCTTTTTAAATTAGTCTAAAATAAGGATGCCAATCTTGCAAAGCATTCTGGACAAAAATGCACTAGATCAAACAAAAACATTTCATCGTCAAGGAAACAGCTAAAAGGATATGGTCAACAAACGTGCTTAACCACTTTTTGCACGTTCTCTAGCTTTCCATCTGCCATAATTTAGTATTGCTATTTTTTTTAAAAAAAAGAAACTAGCGGAGGTGCTAATTCTTGTAGTTATATTGTCCTCCTTCAACTTAGGTTATTTCTTTGGAGATCTTAGAACTAATATTTCTCTTTCGGGATAAGTTCACAAACCTTCCCTGTGGTTTTGACTGTTTAACACACACCCCGCTTCTTACTTAATTGTATCAAAACTATTTGTGACCTAAAACATGACAAGTTTTCCCCTAAGGTGGTAAGTTTACTTTTTTTTTATTTTGTGTGACAAAACTAACCATTTTTTCTTATCACTTGATGCAATGATATAATACATTCACGACACTTAATTTTCTAAGTTTTGATGCATGATATAATACATTCATGACACTTAATTTATATCCGTGCGTAAAGAATGATGAAATAATTAATTGGACATAGTCGCAAATATATTTGGATTTCTTCCATTACTACCAGAAAGCAAACATATTTGTCGCAAGTTTTGATGAAAATGGCTAATGTTGAACAAAAAGCTTCATATAATGATACAAAAGTTTCTAACCCCAAACTATTACTCCTTATGTCCCTAATTACTTGTCCACTTTTGAATTGACACACCTATTAAGTAAACAATGATTGACATAGTGAGTTTACAATTTTACCCCTATTAATTATGAAGTGGATGAATTAAACATTTAAGATTTTCAAGATGATCTACCTTTTTCAAAATTAATTAATTGAGGGTATAATAAGTAATTTTTTTTTTGTCCTTTCTTGATTTGTCAAAATGGACAAGTAAAAAAGGAAAATTGGACAAGTAATTAGGGACAGAGGGAATAGCAATTATCATCTGATGTATGTTTGCTGAAATGGTTTGGTGAGAATTCCTCATGTTGATTATTAAGGATGATTGGACTTGGTAACTTTTTTCTTATGTAGTAGCAAAAATGAGTGTCAATATGTATGGATATGAGACTTAGACCCCTTAATTTGTAATGTTTCAATAATTTTTAAAAACTTTACCTCTCTCCAAAACTTGGTTAGGTGGTTTTGTTTAAGAAATAAAAATAAAATAATAACAAATTTCTACTCACTTTTAAGCTAGTCTCTCTTTTATGTTATATTTTTTAGTGTTGTATGATATATATTTATTTATATTCTTATTAGCCAGAAATCACTTGAATAACTTGAATGAGTGTGATATGATTGGATACACATCCAATGAAATATAAGAATATAGTTTTGTTATATAAGAGGAAGAAAATTGAAGTATAAGTAATGTGTTTCCCGTTTGAAAATTAAATGATTAAATTATTAACCCAAAAATTGAAATGAGGTTCGTATATTGATATGTTTATACTTGTGTGCCATTAATATATGCAACAACAACAACATATCCAGTATAATCCTACTTGAAGTATAAGGTAGGGTTATGGAATGTTGAAGTGTGTGACCATCTCATCTAATAGCTTAAGCTTTTAATGAGATGGTCACACACTTCAACAAGGTATCAGAGAAGGCAGATGTCCTGAGATAGAATTTCACCGCCACCAATATCAAAAAAAAAATTCACGTGCTTGGTCCATGGCCAAGAATCAAGTCTACACGCAAGGGGGCGTGTTGAGAATACAACTAAGCTTTTAGATGGGACGGTCACACACTTCAACATGCAGACCATACCCCTACTTTATAAAGGAAGAGATGTTGTTTCTGATAGACCTTCGACTCAAAACAGATGAAAATTACATTGCCATTAATGTATGCATCCGACTATAAAATTTCAAATAACATAAGTTAAATTTCGGATACTATAATGGACCAGTCCCAGAAAAAGGTTAAAACTTTAAAATTTCTTTCATAGAATAGAAAAGAATATAAAATTGCGAAATAAGGGGCAAACTTGTCCTTTTCAAGTTAGAAAATAGTTTTTTACACTAAACATGATAGAAGGGAGGTATGTGTAATATTAGAAACCACAGGGGGAAGTATGTTAGGAGAGGTTTGTGAACTTATCCCTTATTATATTCCCACCTTAATTACAGTTTCAAATTATTGCGTTCACTGGGGAAGGTACCTTACATATGCCATGCTGGGTGTGGTGTTGAAATTTGCTTTATCCTGATCTTTTGGAGGTATCAAATTTATTGTTTTTTCAATCATATAGTAACCTAAGTCTTGGATACGAGTACAATGACGTGATGTGTTATCAAAATGATACAGCTGAATCGAATTTGGTCAGAGCAGAAATGAGGATCTCTTCTTTGGGTGAAAAGGAAGACTCTTGAGCTGATTCAAATGGAGGATCAGCAGTGAATTGGTATGAATTATGAAATGGCATAAAGAAGAGTGAAGTTTATGAGTAAGAGAGGAAGACTCTTAAGCTGATTCAAATGGAGGATCAGCAGTGAATTGGTATGAATTATGAAATGGCATAAAGAAGAGTGAAGTTTATGAGCAAGAGCTTCTAGATGATCATAGTAGCAGGAATCGGTAGATGAAAAGAGCCACTATGTGCTGTTATTTGATGAGTACAATATCTTTTGGTACAAGGCAGAGCTAAAGCCTTTGGAAGAGAAATGTACAGCCATATGAATATAGGCCTGCCAAAAGGCATGATTAATGCGGAAATACATAAATATTGAAGAAAGTTGAGGAAATAGGAGTACCATGTTATGCAAATAATCAACAACATAGATGGGAATAATCGAACATCTTGTTAAGAGTGGTAGCCTAAAATACTATAGTTGGGTGAAATAGGAATAATAGTTCGAAAAGAATGAGCTATGAACAAGTTATAACTATTTATGGTGGCACCTATTTAAGTTAGGGAAGCGTTTTTTTGGCCGTTTGGGTACATAAGGTAAGTATATTTTGTTAATGATTAGCACTAAGATGGTGTATTCTTTATGTCAGAAATAGATTACAAAATAGTCCTCGAACTAAGTATCTACTATGAGAAGCTGTGGAATTCGTAGATGAGATTAACATAGTAGAAAGAATCTTCGGATGAGCAGAGCCTGCTATTTGATGTGATTTGCTGAGTACAACATTTTAGGATAAAAGCAGAGCCAAAGTCTTCATACAAGAAAGGTACATCCATACAAAGTTGAGCTTATGAAAGGCATTATTGGTATGGAGTATATTCAATGAAGTTGAAGAAAATCGAGGAAATAGGAGGGAGTACTATGGTTATTCTTCAAATAATCAACAATATGGAAGCTAACTAATTGTGAATTTCATTGATCAAGTAGAGCCAAAATTACAAGTAATTGGAAAAAATAGGAACAAAAGAATGAAACGAGTGAGATATGCACAAATTGCAAACAAAAAGTCGGAACAAAAACTAGATTTGGACAAAGATCAATTACAACTTAATTTTTTAAAATGATGATGGTGTTTAGACCAATCTGCGCGCTTCTTTACTAACTAGCCTTGAAAGCTGTTACACTTACATCCCACAAGTATTAGGTCTCAGGTACTCCTGCCTAACCAAGTAGTCAAAAGGCGAGAAGTGCCCAAGTCTGCTGAGGCTTTAAGCGCAAAGTGCAATTAAAGCATGGGTTTTAGCAAGAAAAGAACCAATAAAGAAAAAATAGAAAAATAGAAATGTAATGCTAGAAAATGTAACTATAAAAGCTAAAAATAATTATTTGGACGCCCTCCCAGGGCTTTTGTCTTGTGGTAGGAGTGTAGCGCGTGATATGTGTGTTACACGCCTCATCATTGGTTTGAAACCTGCCTTAAACAAAAACTTGGTATTTAAGAGGAGAAAAGTAGGGGGGCAGTCCATTATCCATCGAGTTTTGAACCGTGCGCCAGCCCTTGGGATTTTTCCATCATTAAAAAAATAAAATTATTCAGACAGAAGAATGGAAAAAGATTAGTTAAGCTCTTTCTTTCTATATATATGTATGAAGTTAAAATCATGTCATCAAGTTAAAAATCATTGAATTCCTGAATTAGATGAGATGATGTAGTTTTATGTTTTTAAGTGGCCAATTTTCTTATACTAAACTTGTAATTTCTTATTCGTAGTCGCCAACTATATGTGTTGTCAAGTGTGATGCTCTTATAGACGGAACCAATTAATGAAATTGTGCTTGCCTTTGCTCATTGATGCCTCACTAGAGCCCCAATTAAGCTAGACAAAGCGCACAACTCAGGCTTCCCTACGCTATAGGGCTTAAGCACGCTTTAGGTGATCCCTTAACTGCCAATCAGAGATTGTCTCAATGATTCTTACAAGAAATTTTCTTTGTGAATTACCATCAGGTATATCGATTATCTCTTCTTAGGAGATTATGTTGATAGGGGCCAGCACAGCTTGGAGACCATGACTCTTCTCCTTGCTTTAAAGGTACCTGATTTCTCTGGATGTTAGCTCTGCTTTTGCTTTTTGAATTAATCAATTGTTTTTTATGCTGATAAAATGGTTGATTTAGGTTGAGCATCCCCATAACGTTCATTTAATTCGAGGGAATCATGAAGCGGCAGATATTAATGCACTTTTCGGCTTTCGAATTGAGTGCATTGAACGCATGGTATGGTATCACTTACTGGAAAAGAACTCCAGTTTCTGAGTTAGCTACTGATGTTCATATCTGGAACAGGGTGAGAGAGATGGAATCTGGGCTTGGCATCGGATTAATAGGTTGTTCAATTGGCTTCCTCTCGCAGCACTAATTGAGAAAAAAATAATCTGTATGCACGGCGGCATTGGAAGGTCGATTAATCATGTAGAACAGATAGAGAATATCCAGCGTCCTATCACCATGGAAGCAGGGTCGATTATTCTGATGGATTTGTTGTGGTTAGTCTCTGTCTTTTCTTTTTCTTTTGTCATTACTTTTGATTATCTCCCACTTCCTTACTTTACTTGTGTGCATCTAGGTCTGATCCAACGGAAAATGATAGCGTTGAAGGGTTAAGACCAAATGCAAGAGGTCCAGGGTTGGTTACTTTTGGGGTGAGTAGTTCTTTCAGTCTCTTCTTTCAGGGTAGTAATGAAATTGATTTTCATTTGACCGGTTTTAGACCAACTTTTTGGGAGCTGCCACATTCTTTTTCAGTTGTATCAACTGGCATTTGAACCAAAAAAGTCAGCCTCCACATGCCCTCAATTACTCAGGCTGTGTTTTTTCCAAAATCTTCTGTACAACTTTCTTGGGATCAACTGCAGTCCTGTCATTTGCAATAATTCTACGTTTTAGCTACAAGGGTCTGAGCAAATTCTTTTTTTTTGTGCAATTACTCTCTTTCAAGATAATTGCATTCAAGAGTCCTTTAATTGGTAATTTGGTTCAGTCAGCTGGGTGTCCTTGAAGGTTTCTTAAAGTATCAGGGACATCATTTTGCTGTTGGCTCAATTCTGGTTTTGGTCTGTGGAAACCGTAGGTTATTCTTCTAATCTTGTTTCTATAGGGTTTTGGTTGAGTGCAGTTTCTCTAGCATTTCCTATGTCCTCATGTAAGCCTTTGCCAATGTGCAGCCTGATCGTGTGATGGAATTTTGCAACAACAATGATCTTCAACTGATTGTGCGAGCGCACGAATGCGTGATGGATGGTTTTGAACGATTTGCTCAGGGACATTTAATTACATTATTTTCAGCCACCAATTATTGTGGTATGTTCTAATTTTAGATGTTTGAAAATTGGGAAGAGTTCTACTCAAGATAGTGATTTTATCTTCTATTCAAATATTTCTCTGGATTTTTCTTATATAATTTTCTTGGCTGCAGGTACTGCTAATAATGCTGGCGCAATCTTGGTATTGGGTAGAGATCTTGTAGTTGTTCCAAAACTTATTCACCCATTGCCACCAGCACTTTCATCACCAGAAAATTCACCTGAGCGTATGGAAGACACTTGGATGCAGGTTCAATATTTCCAGATCTTTTGCTTCGACTATTTACTTTTACTTTGATATATATTAATCTTGCTTACATTGCTTTGTTTGAGTAGGAGCTAAATGCTAACAGACCACCTACGCCAACTAGAGGTCGTCCTCAAACTGCCAATGATCGAGGTTCTCTTGCTTGGATTTAGATAATAGTGAAGATTGTTTCCTGCACTTCAGGCTCCTGCTAACATCGAGGAATTCCAGTTGTATGTACAGCATGATGCCATTTGGAAAAATGGCGGAGTTATAGATATCATCTTGTAGAGATATGAGGCTTCGAGGCCCTAGGGATCTTTGACAGAATGGACAGGCTTCAGACAGAGCAAGATTGAAACTTTCCCAGGTTGCAGGTGCACCTGTTCAACTTGATTGAAGCAGTTGGGGGTTTCGAGTTGGCCTTTGTAAATTAAGCCACAGGCAGGTAGAAGGAATTAGAGTCTTCTTCGTTATCAAGGGCTTGTAGTGCTGGATTTTGTTTTGTTTATTGTACTTTGTCATCGTTGTTGATATATATATTTTTCTTCGTTTTAGGTGTATTATTTTTGTCTATGGTAAAAGAGGACTTGAGGTCCCATATATATATATATTATTGATGAAATATATATAGTCCTGAAATCTCTGTTGGGAGTTCTTGTATCATAGATAGAGGGTGTTAATTTGTGTAATTTGTGATGATACCTTGTACAATGTAACAATTTGAAGAAGAAAAGAAGCTTTCTCTGACAAGAAAATGAGCAATGGCTGATTATTTCCTTTTTATTTCCATGTTGCATATTTACCTTGATGAAGAAACTTAGACCGGCCAATATCGGACTCTTCTTTTAAGTTTTTTTTTTCTCCAACAGGCTTGGATTGTGGAAATCAGGCTTGACATGTCTGAATCTTTATTTGTAGGACTTTGTGCGATGGGCGATGGGCTCATGCATGACAGGCCTGAATCTTCATTTATAGGACTTTGTGTGATGGGTTCGTGCATGATAGGCTTGAATCTTCATTTGTGGGACTTTGTGGGAATCTTCATTTGTAGGAATTTGTGTGATGGGTTCGTGCATGACACGCCCGTATCTTCATTTGTAGGACTTTGTGGGATGGGTCCGTGCATGTAGTACACCTTCAATTAGTGCCACTTATCAATTTGATATAGCTGTTGTGGAAAGTAAGCTTGACATGCTCGAATCTTCACTTGTAGGACTTTGTGCGATGAGCTCGTGCATGACAGGTCCGAATCTTCATTTGTAGGAATTTGTGTGATGGGTTCGTGCATGACACGCCCGTATCTTCATTTGTAGGACTTTGTGGGATGGGTCCGTGCATGTAGTACACCTTCAATTAGTGCCACTTATCAATTTGATATAGCTGTTGTGGAAAGTAAGCTTGACATGCTCGAATCTTCACTTGTAGGACTTTGTGCGATGAGCTCGTGCATGACAGGTCCGAATCTTCATTTGTAGGAATTTGTGTGATGGGTTCGTGCATGACACGCCCGTATCTTCATTTGTAGGACTTTGTGGGATGGGTCCGTGCATGTAGTACACCTTCAATTAGTGCCACTTATCAATTTGATATAGCTGTTGTGGAAAGTAAGCTTGACATGCTCGAATCTTCACTTGTAGGACTTTGTGCGATGAGCTCGTGCATGACAGGTCCGAATCTTCATTTGTAGGAATTTGTGTGATGGGTTCGTGCATGACACGCCCGTATCTTCATTTGTAGGACTTTGTGGGATGGGTCCGTGCATGTAGTACACCTTCAATTAGTGCCACTTATCAATTTGATATAGTTGTTGTGGAAAGTAGGCTTGACATGCTCGAATCTTCACTTGTAGGACTTTGTGCGATGAGCTCGTGCATGACAGGTTCGAATTTTGTGGGATGGATCCGTGCATGTAGTACACCTTCAATTAGTACCACTTATCAATTTGATATGGTTGGTATTCTCTTGGCTTCTATTTTGTCTCATAAAATCCTAGGTGTTGTGATTGATGCTATTACACTCAAAAACATTCTTTTTAAAATTCTTATTCCTTTTCTTCCTCTTGTTGAGAGAATCCATACTATTTAGCCACATTGTGTTGGAATCGAAATAATCAGACTGTCATGTGGAAACTAATAATTATAAATCTAATGACTACATTGTGAATGTTAATATGTTTTTTTGTGAGATAGATTGATTCTCAATTTATAAAAGTCTAAACCTTTTCTCTTCTTTTCCATCGAGAAAACCATTTTGGTCCAAAAAAATCTTTTTTAATTAAAATACTCCCTCCGTTTCATAAAGAATGACCTGGTTTGACTTGGCACGGAGTTTAAGTAAATAAAGAAAACTTTTGAATTTTGTGGTCCTAAATTAAAGTTATGTCAAATGTACAAAATTGCCCTTAATCTTGTGGTCTTAAACATGCCACGTGAAAAGCAAAAAGTAAAATGTTATCAAAAAAGGAAAGAGGTCATTCTTTTTGAAACTGACTAAAAAGGAAAGGAGGTCATTCTTTGTGAAACGGAGGGAGTATTTTCTTTTGAGCCAACTTTTTCTCCTATTTTAGTTGGAAATTAGAGAAATGATGTTGACAATAGAGACATCTTTTAAATTCAGCCTTCCTTTGATTGGTTTAATTATATTTGATGGGAAGAAAATGCGGAGATAATAATGAGGTCATTCTTTGTGAAATGGAGGGAGTACATATGTATAGAATCCAAATTCTCATTAATCTTTTTACTATTAGGAGTAGACTAAACCGGTATGGCGGTATTCGTTATTCCTTGTTCTAATCTATTGATTAATAATAGTAATATTTCATAGCTGATTATTAAAAAATTCTGCTTCCGCTACTGCTAGACGATTAAATGTGGATGTGTCCTATTATCAGTTTGCCACGTAGCCTTAGAACCTAATTCCCTATCTGCATGGCTCTAAAAAAGGAGGAATATTTCTTCAAATATTCTTTCATTTTACTCCACTTTCCTTTTTTACTATGCCACCAAATTAATCATCCCATCATTGCAATAGTTGCCTAAAGAAGTTAAGTGAATTCAGAAATATTCAAAATAACTATGTTTTACTTTTCGAGAGTTAAATTATATTAATTTTAACACGTAAGTTTTCACCATATTGATATAAAACGAATTACAATAATATATAAAACTTTCCATATAATTTTCAAGTATCAAACTACTCATATATAATATCATAATGATATTAACTCAGAACATGTACACATTATTATTCTTAATTTTTTTATCGAAAAATATAACGTATAATAATAATATATTCAGTGTAATCTTATAAATGAAATAAAAAATATCAAGTAATGTATACGTCATTTATTTTGTTTGTAGTTATAAGATGTATCAATCAAGCTCTTTTAAAAGCTTAATAAAAGCAAGTATAGTTGGAGAGGAGTATTTTCAATTCACTTTTTCTATGATTCACAAAATTTAACATACAAATTTTGATTTTACATTACACATATCCAAAAGAAGAAAAATGTTCCTTTGGTGACGTCCTATGATTCAACAATTCACCATACATTCATGAAGATTATTTCATGTAAATAAAAAATGATAATTAAGTACTTAAAATTAAAGTATTTAAAATTCAATAACTCCGCATTAGAGTCTAATTAATTCGCACTCATAACGTAGGACTTATTCGGAGAAAATATCCTTTACTAAAGATATTTCCGTATTCAAAACTCTAACTCAAAATCTCTGATTAGTGGACTATTCTTAAAGGGGATTGAATTACAATTTATATATTTATTCATTCTGTGTTTTCCCCCTTTTGTAAGACCTTTCCTAGCTAGGGGTTTATTAGATAGATATAATTTTTTATTTCATTTTAACTATATGATATTTCAAATTAACTGACTAATTTAGATTCATCCTAAATAAATTTATAATTAAAGGAGTACTACTTTTTTTTACTGATTTCTTTTATTTCAATCGATTTTTTTTCCGATTTACTCTTGATTGAAAAAGTTCATTATTTTCAAAGTTCAAATCCAAAATTTCTTATGGTCAAAGATGAAAAAATCTCGATCATCCCATCACACGTTGATTCTTGGTGAATTGAATTAAAAGATACACTAGATCTTTGAAATGTTTTGGTTGTCAAAGACAAGTCATGTTATGATTGGATACTATTCCAACTAGCAACCATATGTAGTAGTATATATACTATCTACATGCCATCTATATTACATTAATTATATACATTGAATTGATTCAATTTATGTGGAAGATACATTTTCTCTTTTACTTTAGCACAAGGAATATGGCGTTTTTTTTTTACTTAGTGTTCAATAATCGTATTGAAATCTCAATTAATTTAGATTTACGTCACGTAAGATTTGTTTAAGAGGAAAATATAGAATTTTTTTTTTTATATTCAAAACTCGAATTTGAAATATCTGATTAGATGAACTCGAGAAACATCAATAGTTCACCTTCTTTGACAAAGTGATGTACTTGTAGACTTTTATTTATTAATAATTAATAATAGAGAAAGCTCATGTGTGCTTCAAGTTATAAGAAGAGAACATTAAGTACATATCTGACATTTTAAAAAATTATTTTGGAAAAATAAACATAACAATATTTTCAAAACAAACATGTAATGTTCCAAACGTAAAAAAAGAACAGAATTTACTAAACAATATATTTTATTTGTATATTAGTATTTAATATAAATTTAAATGAAGCATGGTCAAGTGGTAATGTAACAAATTTTGAGCACACTATTTTTAATATAATAAACAAGTAAAAATGAAATGAAGGAGTATTTAAAAAATAAAAAACCAATCTACTTCTATTAAAATAAAAATAATATAATAAATTATACCTTATATGTTTTTTTAAAAAATGTGAAAATAATAATAAAAAAACGATCGTTAAAATGAGATGGAAAGAATATTTGATTTCATTTGTTGTCATATTGCAATAACTACCACCAAAGCATGTGGTACAATGGATAAGACAATTCCTCTTTTAATCAGATGTCTCATAGTCGAGTCTTGAGTATGAAAAAAATTCCTGCTAAGGAGATCTTCATCCTGAATAATGCCTTATTTGATACAAATTCAAATTAGTCGGACTTCAATACGAGTACCAGACACCAATTAAAAACAATTAATTTTCTTTTGCAATAAACAAACCAATTATGGATTCTCTTTGGAATTGACAAGCTAGCATTATGATAAATTCAGTTCTAGAAACTTGAAAACAACAGATTTTTTTTTTTTTGGAACGACAAATCAAATTATAGAGAAACTTAATTAAAAAAAATAAAAACAGACAGAAAATGGAAGAACCTTGTTCCAATTACCAAGAATATCACCAAAAAAAATCCAAAGCATATGACCAACTCACTTGGGCCAATATTCCCTTTTATCCATAATTTAGCTGTCCCAGCAACATTTAAATTGAACAACAACTATATAACACTAAAATAAATAATGAATTTTGTGATAATATTTAGCGGCAATAATATAATAGTCAGTATATATATTTAACGATATTAATTAATATGAGTATTAATAATCAAAACTCTATATAAATGTCGCTAAAGACTTTAACGATCTTGAACGTAATGATAACAAAATTTCGTATATCAGACTGTCATTTGATAGATAATTTGAGACGATAGGAATGTAAACTAACAGGAAGAAGTTTTGTAACTTGTACAAGCCTAGGATAGTCCAAATATGTCAATAGTACCAAAAGACTAGTCCATTTAAACATGTAAATGGCAAATCATTGGTGAACTTTAATTTGTCGGTGTAATTGCTTTATAAATAATGATGAAAGGGAACATTCTTTTTTCATAGAATATATATTTTGTTTTTATAATATCACATACAAATTTAAACACATTAATAATGGAATTTTTAACTTAAATATTGTTAAATGAGAGGATATTACACTTTAATATTGTTTTGGAACAGATAAACCTCTTGCGTTTATATCTTCCTATTATCCATTATAAAAATAAAAACATTCAAGTGTTTGATCCATGAAAAAAGAATTACATAGAACACATAATCGAACCTACGTACATGATCATGAATACATAATTAAGTACATAAATTTATAGATGAAAAAAAATCGTATACTTCAATTCTGATCTAGGTATTCTAAATTAATCTGCCACTCTCAAATAACATAAATTTATAAAGAGTTAACCAAAAAAATAAAAAGAATAAAAAGGGAGGGTTTCATTTTATGCACCACTAATATAAAGTCCTTTTAGTAATATTTTTTTTTAAAATGTTGTAATATATAGATGTTGTAATATAACTTGTTACAATCGATTAAATTGAATTGGTAATTTATAAAAATATTGACTATATATATATATATATATA
>NW_006239742.1:24607-36468 GCF_000226075.1 Solanum tuberosum
TATATATATAGGGAAACAAGTAACTCCATGAATTATTTACAGATTTTTTGGATTCTCCTTGAGGTGGGACTAGCAAAACGAAACGGAAATATTGAGTTTATAAATTAAAAAATATGTAACTTTTTATTAAACTATATATATAAATATATATTTTTTATCATAAATATAAAATATGCATTAAAATTACTGAATTTTATCGAATACATAAACAGAACTATTTATCCATTTTCTAGTGTTGAGTGCCTGTGGGGAATCACAGTCCAAGATATTCACAGAACCTTATGCTCCTTTTCCATAGCCTATGGTCTCGATTTTTCAGTACATTTTTTTTTATTTAAATATTCTTTTCGTCTTAAATTATTTTGTTAGGTTTCTTTTTTATATCTCTATTAAAAAAAAATTATTTTTTAAAATTTTATTTACTTATATTCTAAGATATAGTTTCTTTTTATTAAATAATATTTACTCTGTTTGTAATTTTTAAGAATAATTATTACTAAGAATTTTTATAATCGATATCATATTATTCAAAATTAAGCCATAATTATTACTCTCTCTCTCCCATTTATGTGATACTTTTTTTGTTTTTCGAGAGTCAAACAGTTTAAGTATGATCAGCAATTTACGCACAAAATCTTCAAAAAATTAAATTTATATATTTATAAACTACGTAAAAAGTACTATAAGTCACAATAATTGACAATTCAAAATACTTAAAAGATGTATGAAAAATTTAAGGTCAAAGATAGACTTGTTACAATCTCGAAATTCGAAAAGTGACACGTAAATTGGGACAAAGGGAATATCATTTTAGGTTGCATTCTTTACACTGGACGGTCAACAATTTATTGACTTTGGTGATACCTTTAATTTATGTATATTAGTTAAGAATAAAATTAGGATAATAGGATTGTCAAGGCACTAAAAAGATACTTTAATCTAAACAAACAAATACTTTAATGAATAATGATAATTAAAGAGACATGATGGTGTCACTAATGGTCTTATAAAAAGAATTATAATATTGATTAATTAAACAATTCTGAACTTTTATATATTTAATTGAGTCAACTCAGAATCAATTCATCCTTCTGTCATGTATACCACCAATCCTTTTAATTTTGGTTAATTAAATATAAACATATGCTTTGTGACCTAAAATATTCTAAATATTTATATACATTGGATTATGCAATTAAGTAGTATTTATAACAATATTTAAATTGCATTCGTGAGCCAAATTAAAGCATGAGTTGACCTAAGTTAACATAGGAAACTTTAGACATATAATATTTGCTAATTAAACTTTTGATTTGCTTAGGGAAATAATTGTTTTTTTTAAAAGTCCACCGTCCATAACTTTAGTTCAAATATATTAATTAATACATGATTATACTAGGTATATATATAATACTAAAAAGATTCTATTTTTTTCTTCATCATAAAAAATATTGTTACGTACACATAAAATTGTGGATGTCTATTTAATACCAGCTTGCATAACGTTTCCAAAAGAGGCTTGCAAATTAAGCGATTATTTGCAATTAATTTAAGTAGACAACTTGCAAACAACTTCTTAAAAGTCTTGAAATAACTTTTTTAAAAAAATTATAACTTGTTTTAGGTGTATTTTCTAAACAACTTCTTAAAAGTCTTTAAAGTTTTTATACATGTTTTTGATGTATTTTAATACTATTTTATAAATTTGTAATTGTAACTTATTAATAAAGACTCACGAGGGAACCAATTTCTCATTATTTGGAATATGCTTCATTCCATGTTAGATAAAGTATTATTTTTTTCGCACTTCACCTTTTAAAACACTGATGGATAGTATTAAATAAATAGTGATGATTCTTTTGAAGGTAAGCTTTGCTTGTTCCTTAAGCCATCTTGGTCGTCCACACATCACTTCCTTCTCACATTACCTAAATTTATAGGGAAAAAAGTCTGAAATATATTCGAACTTTGATTGAAATTGCTATAACAATATCAAACTTTGGAAATGACCTTTTATCCCCCCGCACTATTTAATAGTGTATTTTAAATGTATATATATGCCCACGTGGACATCATAAATATTGCATCATTATAAATAGTACTCCCTCCATTCCATATTAATTTAATTTTTGAGGTGTTTCACACCCTTTAAGAAAAGTAGGTTAAGACATAAATTGAACATAGTTTTCCATTTTTATCCTTATTAATTATTGTCAAATTTCTGATTAAAATAACTAAATATTAATTAATCACTAATTCCAATATTAACTAATGAAGGGTAAAATTGGAAGAACACTCTAAACGTAGTCTTGAAAACTGAACAATTAAGTTAATTTGAAAAATGGAAAATGCCTCAAAAATTAAATTAATATGAAATGGAGGGAGTAATGTCTCCACATGGGAACATATATACCTTTAAAATACATTATTAAATATTGCAGGGGTAAAATGTTCTCCATAAAGTTTGGTATTGTAACAACAATTTCGGTCATAGTTGGAGTATTTTTCAAACCCTTTTCCCAAATTTATACTAATATCTTGTTTCGTTTTAATTTATTTGTCTGGTTTTTGATTTGACGTGAAGTTTAGAAAAATAAAGGAAACTTTTAAATCTGTAGTCTTAAACTAAAGATATGTGAAATACACTAAAATGTCTATTAATGTTGTGATCTTAAATATGCTATAGGTGAAAAGTTGGAATTAAAGAGTTGCTTAAAAATATTACTTCTAAAAATGACTAAAAGATAAAGTATGACAAATAAATTAAAACATAAGGAATATATATTTTGCATTCGATGAAATGTTTTTTTTGGGTGGAATTAAGAATCAAATATTCATGGATGGAAATAGTAATTAAGGGTATAGTTTAGACTTTAGAATATCTCAAACTAGAATATTAATAATCTTATATTACAATTTTGTTTGGTAATTTCATTATTTTGTTGGTAGAAAGATGAATATATTAAAATACACCACGAAATTGGTTAGATCAACAATTAATTATTTTCTTGTTCTACCTAAATTATTATCATTTACTCAACTAGTTGTTTTTAATACACATATAATGATAATTCACGTTAGAAAAAGGAATAACTAATAGTTAAACTATGAAACTCACGAACAAATGAAACTTCATATAAGTTTTTGACCATTATCACAAAACTAAATAAAAGTTAATTTCTTTCATGGTGGGCCCTTGCACAAGATTCTACTAGTCATTTTGGAGTCCTACAAATACACTGTCAATCCCCTGCCTTCTTTATTTGCATTCACAACATCAACCGAAAACATCCCATACTCCAATATACCAATAATTCTATCCTCAAACACATCTATATTCTTCTCATATAGCGTAATTACTAGATTGTGTAATTACCAGACTACGACGAAGATGTCAATAGCTAGAATGGAAGAAATGGCAACACCACAATTGAGTAAATCACCAACACCACTATTGCCTAAGACAAAGGGCATAGTGTCAATTCTTGGATCAGATACTCAAAGAGGCAAATCAAATGCAACCTCTATTAGAAGAACATTTTCAGCTGATATGTCATCCAAACAATGGCTTACACAAAATGGTTTCTTCTCTTCAATCAAAAAGATTGCTTCATCTAAAGATCTTGCTCTTTCAACCTCCTCTGAGGAAGAAGAAGAAGAAGAGGAGGAGTTCAAAAGACGAAAAACATCATTTGATGTTTGGAGTTCAATTTTGTCACAAAAGAAAAATGATGATCTTCAAATTCCATATATTCACCCTCATGTTAAAAGATCAACGAGTTCTTTGAGTGAAAAAAGTCTTGAAATTTGTACTGAAAATCTTGGATCAGAGAATGGTTCTGATGGTTTTTCCTCCTACACTCCTTCTGAGAATGGAGATGTAGATGAGGAAAAACACGATCATTACCACCATCACCACCACCACCACCAATACTGCTCGCGATTCATTGAGGAATTGAGAGTAGTAAAGTATAATAATAGTAAGAGATCATCATCATCTTATCCTCCACCAATTACTTCCTTGGCTAGAGGTGACAACAAGCCTTCTATTCAAATGCAATCTCGACGTCAAGATGGTAGATTGATTCTTGAAGCTGTTTCTATTCCTCCTCAAAATCATTTCCATGCCCATCGCCTTGATGGTCGTCTTCTTCTCACCTTAGTTGATAATAGTACTTCTACTTCATCATTAGAACAAGAGATGGAGGATTATGGTGAAGAATTTGATCATATTTTCGACGATATTGATGATCATACACCTCAATTGATTAAGGAGCAAAAGCCAAAATTGTCAAGTGGGGTGATAAATATGAAGACATCAGCCCTGATGATGAATTTGTTAGATTCTCAGGTCGAAATAAGGGAAAAGTCAATTCAATTCCCAATGGAAACAAAATTTACCAAATTCTCCTCTGAACTGAAAGATCATTTGGGGCTAGGAAACAAGAATCTTGTAACATGGTCCCACAAGTTCAATAAAGTTGTCAACTTGACAGATACTGTTGATTCAACTGACCTGATTAAGGAGATAAGTCAGATAACCTCAGTTCCTCAATCACTCCCAACTCAACTAACACCGGCGACCGTGACCTCTTTCAATGCCTATGAGTATTTTTGGAGGAAGAATCCTACAATTGCAAAAGAATGCAACAACTATACCACTATGCAAGTTGTTGTTACATCCAATAGTATTACTCCCAATGCCAAGAGTACAACAAAAGTAGCAGCATATATGAATTATTTGGTACCTTTGCAAAGAGGATGCAAAGAGCCAAAGATGTCTTTACTAATTTGGGAGCCTTATTGCATTGTCACCTCATGATGATTCATCATGATCAAAAAGATCAAATTGACATTTTTCTTGAAGTGGCTAAACATACTAAACTCTGTAAAACAGAAAAAAAGAAAGAAAAAGGGTTGTTATATATTTCATCCGTCTCAATTTATATGACACTTTTCGGATTTCGAGATTCAAACAAGTCTATCTTTGACCGTAAAATTCTCATATATCTTTTTAATAGTTTGAATTGTCAAATATTATGATTTATAGTACTTTTTATGTAGTTTATAAATATATAAATTTCTTTTTAAGAAAATTGAAAATTTCATGCTCAAATTTCCGGTCAAACTTATGTTGTTTGACTCTCAAAAAATAAAAAATGCCACATAAATTGAAATATAGGGAATATTTTTTTCTTCTTCTTTTTGGCAAGTATAGGAAGAGAAAAATATGTTCTTTGAAAATCAAAACTAGTAAATATCATTTATTTAACCATTTTGTGGGTTCCTTAAACTATATACTACTTTTCTAGACTTTATGTTAAAAGAAATATAATAATTTCGAAATCATGATATTGAAACTTTTAATTCGACATCTAGCGGTACTAAGTCAAGAATTTTATTAAAGGAGTTTGAAATATAAAAAAATAAACATAAAAAGTGATCAGAGCTCAACATCTATTATATATATGTAAAATATAATTTTAATCATATATAAATAGTATAATTTTTTATCGAAAATGATTCGAATAAACTCCTCGATCGTTGCTAGTTCCACCGCTAACACGTCACCCCTTCCGTACGATGTCCATTTCTGCCATATTCTACAATAGCATGATAGGATTGATTCTCTACTATCAAATTGTGCCTACTCAATATCCAATTCCATATATTATTTTTCCCGGAGCATAAATTTATACTTTCACGGCATAATATTTCACAAGTTATATCGTATTGCTATAGAACTTATGTCGAGTGAGGCAAAAGTTTTCTAAATTTATATTGAGCAAATTAGTCATATATAGAAATACTACACAACTTATGCCACATAACTTAATTCTATCCAAACTTATATAGGACAAGACAAAAGCTCTCTAAACTTATATCAAGTGAATTAGGTCATAGATAAGGATAATTTGATCCAAAAAAAAGAAGAAAAGGCGAGTATTAAGGGACAAAAATTAAAACCATTTGAAGTAGAGACGATCTGTGTAAAAACTTGTTAATAAATACACAAATTAATAACCTACTTAAAAATTACTGATCCATAAACGGTTTAGGCTAGACAAAAACTACTAAATTCTCGTGAACCCGTACATTATAGGCTAGATCCACCACCAAATTGATAGGTCACCATATCTTTTGGCTAATAACTAAGTACTAACATCATCATTATCTCACAAAGATAGGTTAACTAGGTAGCGTTATTCCTTTACCGAGTCTTATGCAACACGATTAGTCAAGTCAGTTGATTTCAAATAGCAGATAGCTAAATTTTAAATAAACGAAGTAAGAGCGTATACAAAATTGGATGATTGTATATAAAGCAAGGATCTCTCTCTTTGTTATATGGCTACACAAAACTCTTTTTTGACAAAAGAGTAAAAAACTAGTCATGACTCAGAAAGGAAAAAAAAAAATCTTAATAATAATACATATTATATAGTTTTATATATTTATTATTTTATTGTTAATTAGTTGAATTAGGACTTGATAAAAAATTTGGTGATCATCAAGAGGTAGCAATACAGTAAGGCTCCCAAATTAGTAAAGACCTTTTTGGCTCTTTGCATCCACTTTGCAAAGGTACCAAATAATTTATATATGCTGCTACTTTTGTTGTACCCTTGGCGTTGGGAGTAGTACTATTTGATGCAACAACAACTTGCTTAGTGGTATAGTTGTTGCATTCTTGTGCAATTGTGGGAGTGTTGACAATGCTTGCTATTGTAGGCTTCTTCCTCCAAAAGTACTCATAGGCATTGAAAGAGGCCGTGGTCGACTGAGGAACTGAGATTATCCGACTTACCTCCTGATCAGTTAGTTCAGTTGAATCCATAGAACCTGTCAAGTTGACAATTTTATTGAACTTGTTAGACCATGTTACACAAGTCTTGTTTCCTAGCCCCAAATGATCTTTCAGTTCGAGGGAGAATTTGGGAAATTTTGTTTCCATTGGGAATTGAATTGACTTTTCCCTTATTTCGATAGGAGAATCTAACAACCTCATCATATTTATTACCCCACTTGACAATCTTGGATTCTGTTCCATCACAATGATCCCATTTTCTTCTTCTTCTTCAAGACAATCATCACTTATATAATCGTTTTGAGGTGTATGATCATCAGTATCATCGAAAAATTCATCAAATTCTTCACCATAATCCTCCATCTCTTGTTCTAATGATGAAGTGGAAGTACTATTATCAACTAAGGTTAGAAGAAGACGACCATCAAGGCGATGGGCATGGAAATGATTTCGAGGAGGAATAAAAACAGCTTCAAGAATCAATCTACCATCTTGGCGTCGAGATTGCATTTGAATAGAAGGCTTGTTGTCACCTCTAGCCAAGGAAGTAATTGGAGGAGGAAAATATGATGATGATCTCTTGCTATTATTATACTTTACTACTCGCAATTCCTCAATGAATCGCGAGCAGTATTGGTGGTGATGATCGTGTTTTTCCTCGTCTACATCTCCATTCTCAGAAGGAGTGTAGGAGGAAAAACCATCAGAACCATTCTCTGATCCAATATTTTCAGTACAAATTTCAAGACTTTTTTCACTCAAAGAACTTGTTGATATTTTAACAAGAGGGTGAATATATGGAATTTGAAGATCATCATTTTTCTTTTGTGACAAAATTGAACTCCAAACATTAAATGATGTTTTTCGCCTTTCGAGCTCCTCTTCTTCTTCTTCCTCCTCATAGGAGGTTGAAAGAGCAAGATCTTTAGATGAAGCAATCTTTTTGATTGGAGAGAAGAAACCATTTTGTGTAAGCCATTGTTTGGATGACATATCAGCTGAAAATGTTCTTCTAATAGAGGTTGCATTTGATTTGCATCTTTGAGTATCTGATCCAAGAATTGACACTATGCCCTTTGTCTTAGGCAATGGTGGTGTTGGTGATTTACTCAATTGTAGTGTTGCCATTTCTTCCATTCTAACTATTGACATCTTCGTTGTACGTAGTCTAATAATTACACAGTCTAGTAATTAAGCGATATGAGAGGAATATCGATGTGTTGAGGATAGAATTATTGGAATATTGGAGTATGGGATGTTTTTGGTTGATGCTGTGAATGCAAATAAAAATGGCAGGGGATTGTCAGGGTATTTATAGGACTCCAAAATGCCTAATGGAATCTTGTGCAAGGGACCCTCATAAAAAAAAAAAAAACCCCTTTTATTTAGTTTTTGATAATGATCGAAAATTCATCTGAATTATTATTTATGCGAGCTTCAGACTTTAACTATTAGATGTTTCTTTTTTTTTTTTTACTTGAATTGTCATCATCTATGTAGGTAGGAAAATGGAACAACTGATAATTGATCTAATCAGTTTCAAAGTGTGTTTTAATACATAGATGATGATAATTCAAATGGAAAAGGAAACATCTATTAGTTAGGGTGTGAAACTCACGAAATAGTGATAGTTCAACTATGTTATTTACCGTTTACTCTCTAGTGTTTTTTTCCTTGATAATTATATATTCAAGTTTTATTTATAGAATGTGTAAATTTATTTTATAAATTAAATTTGATTGTTCCAATAGGTTAATTACTTACCATCTTTTCTTCAATTTACCAACCATGTTATGAATACTTACTTGTAATTGCATATCAAGAATGTCGCCTAGCAGTCAATGAAATTAGACTGATCTATCGAAAGATCAAGATTCAAAGTAAAAATACTTATAAACTATTCATAATTTCTATCCTCTCGAAATCTCCATAAACTCAACAGAGTGATTAATCAATTTTGTTAACAATAATCATATTAACCGATTATGTTAGAAAAAAATTGGATAGCACCAACGCCCAATAAATTATGTCAAACACCCTTGAAGAACTTATGCACCACTCGACATAAATTCTATTTCAAAAAAACAAGTGTGAGATATTATATAACTATTTACTTATTATTTTCCCCATTCTTGAATATTCTTTAATTTTTCCACCCAAAAGAACATTTAAAGGAATGCAAACTATATAATTAAATAAAACATTAGTACAAATTAGGTAAAGTGAGAAGGAAGTGATGGCTAGACGATGAAAATGGCTTAAGGATCAAGCAAAACAATACTTTTTATCTAAGGTGGAATGGAGCATATTCTAAATCATGAGAAATTTGTTCCCTCATGAATCTTTATGGATAAGTTACAAATTTATAAAATTATATTAAAGTATTTCGGGTTAAATTTATTTTGCTTGTTGACTGGCTTATGATGGTTTCCTGCCCCAATTCAATATATTCTTTTTTTGCTCTTGCTTGATAGCAAGCTTGTGTGTGAGTTTGGTGCAGTTTCGATTTCTAAGGTCCATGGAGAAGGGTGTGGCGTCTCGTTTTCCATGTTGCTCCCCATGTCATTGTGTTGGCATTGATGAAGGTTAACGCCTCTTTCCTTCAACATCAAAAAGCTAGTAATTAAATGTGTACGTCTTCTTGAGCGAGTGACGTGCTTCACTCTTTATAAATAAGTTACAAATTTATAAAATTATATTAAAAATATTTCGATTAATTAAGCTCATTTGTTTGTTGACTGACTTATGATGGTTTTCTGTCCCAATTCAACATATTCCTTTTTTTGCTCCTGCTTGGTAGCAGGCTTGTGTGCGAGTTTGGTTCGGTTTCGATTTCTAAAGTCCACGAAGAAGGGTTTGGAGCCTCACTTTCCATTCTGTTCCCGCTATTAGTGTATTGACGTTGATAAAGGTTTAAAGCCTCTTTCATTCAACATCGAAATGTTAGTAATTGAATATGTCTTCTTTAGCGAGTAAAGTGCTTCACGAATGTAAAACACAGACACATAAAACTTTTTTCTTTTTCTTTTCCTACCTCGCTTACGATTACTTCCAATTTTATACATTTTAAAAATGTAGGGGACTTAATATCAACTTTTGTTAGTGATGCTCTGGTGATCAACTTATCTTAATAATATTTTCTTACTATGAAGAAAAGAATAGAATCTTTTGGTAATATTATATATATACCTCGTATAATCATGCATTAATTAATATATTGAACTAAAGTTATGGACGGTGGACTTTTAAAAAAATTTATTTCCACACACAAATCAAAAGTTTAGTAAATATTATGTCTAAAGTTTCCTCTATTAAAAAGATTGTACTAATTGTCTACTTAAGTCAACTCATGCTTTATTTTGGCTCACGAATGCAATTTAAAATTTGTTATAAATACTACTTAATTTCATATTCAATGTATAATTGGATTAATATTTAGAATATTTTAGGTCACAAAGCATTTGTTTGATATTTAATAAACCAAAAAAAAAGATTGGTATATAAATAATAGGATGGCAAACTGTTTTTTTTTTTTTACAATCATTCTTTAGAAATTTTCATCATTTTATTGTTTTGGAGACTCGAATCTATAATCTTAGATTTGAAAGTGACAAATGCTTATCATTCGAGCAATTCCTCTGATCTAGGAAGAATTGATTCTAAGTTGACTCAATTAAATATATAAAATAATAAAAGTAAGAAGAGTCCAGAATTGTTTAATTAATCAATATTCTTCTTCTTAATTATAGTAATACTATTAGTGACACCACCATGTCTCTTTATGATCCTTAAAAGTATTCGTTTAGATCAAAGTATCTTTTTAGTGCCTTGACAAACCCCTTGTTATATTCTTAACTAATATATAGTCATAATGAATTTTTTTTATAAGATACTAAAAAATTCAAATAAAATAATTAAAATTTAGTAAAAATTGAGCGAAATTTTAGTTTATGATCTACATTTCGACCCATTTTAGTACAACCATTTCAATTCATCAAGAAATATTTGAGCGGGTCAATATCTTTTTATTGATTAAATTAATCGATTCTGATCTGCTCAAAATCACCTCAACCTGTTCTCTCTGATCTAAATAATATTATATGTAAATATGTGATTGTCTGGTCTATATAAACTTAAGTTATTACAGAAAGAACAATTTGATATACTTAACAAGATTATTTGCAAAATAAATAAATATATTCTATTGATAAGGGTGTGTTTGGTACAGAGGAAAACTGAGAAAAATGACTTTCTTAATGAAAGTAGAAAAAACAAATTTCATAAGTGACATTCAAAATTCATTGTTTCCTCCCTTACTCTCGTAGCCCCATCCACTCTACCCACAACAACAACAAAAAAAATAAATTAACAGCAAACTTTATCGATAAATGCTCATAGCTAATAAAAATTTAAAATAATTCGTCACTAAATAGAATTAATGGCGAATTTTAATTTTGCAATTTATCATCTACAAAATTTATTCGTCGTAAATTCCTGATTTTAGTATGATATACCCCACACTAGCTCTTACCCTTCACCCCACCCCGTTATATGTGTTTATCAGGATTATATAAAATATTTTAGAGATAATATCTTCTATTTTCTTACTAAATATCAGAAAATTTAAAAAATTAATATTCAAAAAAAGTTATTTTTTTCGTGAAAAATATTTTCCTTCCTATTAATTAAACACACATAAATGGCCATTTCTTTCAGATTTTTACTTTATAAAGCAACTGCAGCCACAAAGTTCACCAATGATATATATGCCCTTTACATGTTCAAGTGGACTAGTGTTTTGGTACTGTGATATATTAAATATCTTCCATGCATTTTATAGAATCTAATCTTTGGTCTCACTCTTTCTTTGTTCAGTTTTTTTTTTTAAAGTCACGAATTTCAAGTTGTGAAAATATCTTTTTATAAAACATAAGATAAAGTTGCATATAAGTCCTTGTGATTCGGCCTTCTTTGAACCTTACACATAACTAAAGCTTTAATGTACCGAGTTATTCTTTTAGTTGGAATAATTAAGAAGCACTACATTGGTTTG
>NW_006239742.1:36868-71258 GCF_000226075.1 Solanum tuberosum
GTTTGATATATATATATATATATATATATATATATATAGAACCTAGTTAGTTTAAACTCAGATTATTTCTTTTTTCTTTTTTAATTCTCTTTGAAATTTGATTAATCCCCTCTCTAATTGTGAAGGTCTAACTGACGCCCCAAAATCTAGTTCAAATAATGGAAAAGAATTGACCAAGTCCAATATGATGCATGCATATTCATGGATTAAGATATTTCCACCCTACACTTCAAAAACTAACTTAAATGAAAGAGGATTGTCCAAACCTTATAAAATGTCCAGAATTCTATCCGTTCATCAATGTGGGACAATTTTATTATCAAAACAAACATGGGAAAAGGGTATGATATACCCCTCAAGTTTGTCATTTAGAGCTAATATACCTCTCGTTAAAAATGTGGCTCACATATATATCCTTACCATTATAAAAGTGGTTCACCATTACAAAAGTGACTCACATTTACCCTTTTCATCTGATGGAAGTGAAAAAATTAATTGTAAATTATTTTCTTGCTTTAAAAAATATCATATAGGGATATATTTGGTCATTTTCACACATGAATTATTATTATTATTATTATTATTATTATTATTATTATTATTATTATTATTATTATTATTATTATTATTATTATTATTATTATTATTATTATTATTATTATTATTATTATTATTATTATTATTATTATTATTATTATTATTATTATTATTATTATTATTATTATTATTATTATTATTATTATTATTATTATTATTATTATTATTATTATTATTATTATTATTATTATTATTATTATTATTATTATTATTATTATTATTATTTATTCCTCCCCTCAAGAGCTCCCACCTTTGGCTCCCTTGGTGACTAGAATTCACATTCTTAAGGTTGGAAGTGAGGGGTGTTTACCATCCGAGTAACTCCACTTGTCTAAATTATTATCTGACTTCTTTGTATCATTATTTGAATTTCTTATTATAGGAAAAAGGTATTGTGAGCCATTTTTGTAAGAGTAGTGGTATATGTGAGTCATTTGTGTAAGAGTAGGGGTATATGTGAGTCATTTGCTTAAGAGTAGGGATACATGTGAGTCATTTGTGCAACAAATATATGAGTCACTTTTAAAACAAGGGATATATCGGCTCTTTTCCAAGAAACAATTATTATACTGATAAGCATAAAGCCTAATTCACACCTAAAAACTAGCTCAAAGAAGGTAGAATTAATGTCCAGACCTTGTAGAAGGAAGGATCAAGAATATTATATGTTTTAGAAGTTAGATTAGTTGGTTATAAACACGTAAAAATTGCCTCAACTAAAATTGATGAAATCGACCATAAAAAAGCTATCCAAATTCGTTATCACTTAGGTATCGATAAAAACATAAAAATAAAAGAATTAATAAGAACCCAAACTTTTATTGATTTACCAATATATATGGCATAATTCATTCATCAAAAGGAACAACTATATACCCATAATAAGCTAAATAAATCATAATAGTATATGGTTATTGTTATTCAACTAATTGTAGCTAGCTAGGATAACTAAATTTATGGATAAAAAGGGAGGTAATTGGCCTAAGTGAATTGGTCATATGCTTTCGATTTTTAGGTAATATTCTTGGTATTTGGAACAAGGTTCTTCCATTTTTTTTAAAAAAGTTTATCTATAATTTAATTGGTCATTTCAAGAAAATATCTGATGTTTTCAAGTTCCTAGAACTAAATTATTCATAGTGCTAGCTTGTCATCCATAGGGAACCATCTCCTTTTTTTTGAGAATTTTTCTTCTTATCATTTTACCCTTTGAACTTATAGATATATATCGTTTGTTGCGTGAAAATTACTCATGTTTATTTTTATGAGAGTTAATTTAATTAGTCTTTAAAGTTAAATTTAAATAGATTAGTTTAATATTTTAAATTTTAAATTTAGATATATTAGAAAATTATACGAGAAATATTATAAGTTAAGCACTCATTTGTATTGTACTTCCAAACAAATTGAATCAATTCAAAATATAGTAGATAAGCTAATACAAATAAATGAAATAATGTAACATATATGACTCTACATTGTATTAAAAATGAAACATGTAGACAGTACACTACTTACATGGTTTCTACTTGGAATTAATGTATCCAATAATAAAAACCACCTGTCCTTGGCTCCCGAAATATCTCAACACATCTAATAATGCATCTTTTAATTCAATCCATCGCGAACGAGACTGTGGTGGGATGATCAGAATCTTTTGTTCGTAATTAGAAGCTTATGATTTAAACTTTAAGGGCAAAGAATTTGTATTTAATGCAATTTGATCCTAAATGGAATAAGATTCGGGAAAAAAATGAATTGAAATAAACATCGCGACTTAATTCTAATTAAATTATTATTTTTCTTAATAAACTTATCATGCAAATAAATTAGCTCCTTCCCCTCTCTTTATTAAATGAATGAGGTGGTTTAGAAGGCGCTTTCTAATCTACACTTTTTGACTTCTAGCTATGTATTGTGCGATTTTTGTAAAGCGAATGAAAGGAAGATTGATGGATTAAATTTAAATTAATATAAAAAGAATAAATGAATATATAAATTGCAATTCAATCCCCTTTTAGAATAGTCCAACTATCTACAAATGGTGAAATACCTTTTTTGAGTGTTCATGTCCTTAGTTTTGAGGTCATGCATGTTACATACAAATGGTGAAATACCTTTTTTTGAGTGTTCATGTCCTTAGTTTTGAGGTCATGCATGTTACAAGTGTCCCTTTAAATAATGTACCATCAAATATTGATTTTTAATTAAGTATCTTTTTGTTATTTGGATGAAAAAGTCATATTCATTGATTTTCATGAATGTATATATATGGTGAGTTGTTGAATCAAATGATGTATAAAAGTTAAGATATTCCTCTCCAACAATACTTGCTTTTATTAAGCTTTTAAAAAGAGCTTGATTGATGGATCTTATATATAATAATTAACTACAAACAAAATAAATGATGTATTCATGTTTGAAATTATTTCTTATCTATTGGATTTGATTTGTTAATTAAGGACAATATTATTTTTAACCATGCTTACTTAATCGCGGTATTGCAAAATCATGATTTATTATGTATTATTTATACCCCGATAATACTTAAAAGTGTATAGTATAACTAATACATATCTGATAAAATATATATAAGCTGAAAGTTTTATCAAGCAAATTAAAGGATTAAAATATCATAACCACTAATATATACATGTATTATTTTTTTAATACATCCTACCATACAATCCCGTAAAGTTTTCAAATTGGTACGGATTATTATCATTACCATTATCATTTTACACATGTGAAATAATTTGTACAATATATAAAACACAATGAACCAACGAATCTATACTTCCTTTGTAATACTTGTCACATTTTTTTTTAAAAAAAAAATTGTTTATTTTTATACGTAATTAAATTAGATTAGATTAATTAATTGAACATTTTCAAATTTATAGTTAAATATTTGGAAACTATAAAAAAAAGTACTATAATTATAATGGGATAAGGGTCTGAAAAATACTCCAACTTTGGTCGAATTTGCTGTCGCGATACTAAACTTTCATAAAGACCTATTACCTCCCTAGACTATTTAATACCGTATTTTTTAGCCCCTAAACTATTTAATAGTGTATTTTAAAGGTATATATGTGCCCCACGTGGACACATTACTATTTATAATTTTACATTATTTTTTATGTCCATGTTGGCAAATTATAATTATGTTTTAAAATACGGTATTAAATAGTCTAAGAAGGTAATAGGTCCTCACGAAAGTTTAGTATCGCAACAGCAAATACCGACCAAAATTGGGATATTTTTCAGACCCTTATCCCAATTATAATTCATTGATATCTGTTAAGTGAAAAAAATACATATATCAAAATTTATGAATTGAAATATAGTTTAACTCTCAAGAAACAAAACACGACAGTCGGAAGGAGTAATTATTTGGAATTCACTTTGTATTTATCAAAATATCCACCTTTATTATCCCTTTATGCATAGATAAGGAGAACAACTTCTTTTAGGCAATTATATTACAAAGAAAGTGAAGAGAAAATGGGAGAATATATTTGTAAGAAATATATACTCCCTCTGTCCCAATTTATATGACTTACTTTCCTTTTTAGTCAGTCCCAAAAAGAATGACACATTTCTATTTTAAGTAACAATTTGCCTATAAAATGTCTTTTTTACCCTTAATGAAATGATTTACAACCACACAAATTTCTATCATTCATTTTGGACCACAAGTTTTAAAAGTCTTTCCATTTTTCTTAAAGTTTGTGCCAAATCAAAGTACATCATATAAAATGGGACTGAGAGAGTAATATATTCCTCTTTCATGCGTTTTGTGACTACAAATAGTTTATTACGAATTAGGTTCTAAGGCTACGTTGCAAACTTCTAATAGGACACGTTATTTATGAAAAATATGGGCAACCTTAGCTTAAAATATTTATAGGGCCTTTGTCTTTTAATTTGTTTATTGTGGTCTAATAAGACATATCGTTAGACTTTTATCGGGTGGTCTGATTTTATATCGTCATTTAATATAGATACATTTTTTGAAATTACTGTAATTTAGATCTTATTAAAGATCTATAGATATAGTTTGAGTATTTATTATTCAAGCAATAATTTGAGAGGTTAGAGAAAATGATTTTTTTGAGATGTCAGACGATTGTATTTATCATATTTATACATACACTTAGGGGTGTACATGATCGGGTTGGTTCGGGTTTTTCAAATATCAAACCAAATAATTTGTGTAAAATTTTTAAATTTATAAACCAAACCAAACTAATAAAATTTGGATTTTTTGGGTTTTTCAACCTCGGGTTGGTTCGGGTTTTTCAAATACCAAACCAAACCATTGTGTCAAATTTTTAAATCAAACCAAACTAATAAACCTCGGATTTTTTCAGATTTTTAGATTTTTTCGATAAAGTTTGCATACAAACATATAATTAACTTGTGCTCCAAATATTTCTTTAGTCCAACCAAATACAATTATCTAAGGTGTTTCTTAAGAAAATGACACAAAATATGAGATGAGTACTATTGACACTAAAATATTCAATAAAAAATAATAATGAAATCATCGTATAAAATAAATATTGCAAAGTCATAATGAAAATGATCATAATTTAAAACTACTAAATCATGCTAAAATAAATTTAATAAGTATTAGTTACATTACTAAATATTTAAGAAAAATTAAAATTAGATTATGTATTTTAATTGTCTAAACCAATGTAAAACTAAAGAACAAATATTCAATATTATTGTCATTCTTAGTGTTGAATTGATTTTCTTTTTGCATTAGTATTAATTTGATTTTGATTTAAGATTTATTATAATTATCAACATCTATGAACTATAATCTTTATTGGACCATTCTGAATTCTATGTTTTAAACTTGAAATAATATATTAAAAGATAAAAACTATGAAATAGTATAAGAAGTATTTTAAAATTATATCAAAGTAAATATTTTTATGTATAAAATAAAATTTTAAAATTACATATATCATGTCGAGTTGGTTTGGTCTCAGGTAGGTTTTTTTTAGTTAAAACCAAACCAACCCAAATATAGTCGGGTTTTTTTTTTCAATACCAAATCAAGTCAAACCAAACCACTAATCGGGTTTTTTTTCGGTTTGACTCGATTTGCGATTTGGTTCAGTTTTCAGTTCGGTTTTGTACACCCCTACACACACTTCTAACCTTCGGGTGAACACTCTATGTGCACTGAGTAAACTCCCCATTGTATAATAACCTATAAATCACATATGAGATGTAAACTGCACTAGGCAAACCATATGTGACAAGTTCGACTCAAAAGGTATTGAGGGAGGATCAATCACAAGTCATCTGTGTGGATGACCACCCTCAAAACTAACTAAGTCATCCCGAAGAACTCCCTCTCAAGTCTTATCTCGTCACAAATGTGAGACAATGCCCAAAAACAATTTTCTATTTCTTTCTTCTTGCATGCTACAATTCTTAGAGAAAAATATCATATTAAATTATAATTGAATTTTTTAAAAGGGTTTTTTAGAATGTGAAATAAAGATAGTAATTTCAAGATAAAATTTCAGAATAATTTGAGGTATTATCTATTTCTTGAATTATCTTATCCAATCAACATAAATGGTGGGATCACTATATCACATAAGGAAAGTCAACTATATTTTTAAATATATAATGAAATACGTTAAAATCTAACAACTTGACAGTTTGGCCGAGTGGTCTAAGGCGCCAGATTTAGGCTCTGGTCCGAAAGGGCGTGGGTTCAAATCCCACAGCTGTCATATTTTTTTATTTTTTTTGGATATTTTTGGCCCAATTAAGTACCTAAACATATGATAAACTATTTATACTATACACATTAAAATTTTAATATACTTCGCTTACTCTAAGGTTACATTAGATAGATTAGTTAATCATTTAAAATATATCGATTCTTATATACACATTAGTCTTAACAAGCCATAAAGCTCCAAACATGTTTCAATTAAGACTGATATATATGATTGAAGAAGGTGTCATATTTATATGTGATTAACTTTTCTATATAACAGATATTTAAGAGTACTTGCAAAAAAAAGTTTATATTTTGAAATACTCCTTCCTTTTTAATTTCTTTTCACATGTTCAAATTATTTCAATCTCATTTTCTTTTTCATTTTTATCCACCATGGACCCTACATCTTCTTTCTTAATTTTGTCATGTAAGCAAAATCCTTCATCTATTTTATGTTTTTGTCTTAGATTGTCTCGGTCCAAAATTTGAGAAAATAAAGAAGATTTTTGAATTTTATGTTGTTAAACTAAAAATGTGTGTAATGTACTAAAGCACCTTTAAAATCTTGTAATTTTAAACATATCATATGAAATTAGGAAAAAAAATATTCACTTTTATATAGATTAAAAATAAAAATTAGACAAATAAATTAAAATACGAGGATGTAACTTACTTATGACCATCATGTATATCGACCTATTGACATTTACAACAACAATAAATTCAGTGAAATTTCACAAAGTAGGGTACGTGTGGGGATGATAGAGTGTACGTAAGCCTTATTACTACCTTTTCGAAGTAGAGAGGTTGATTCTGGAAGATTTTCGGCTCAAGTAAATCAAAGTAATAATTAAAAGAAAACATAAAAGCTAATAGCAAAGCAGTGCAAAACATATATGCAAGGACTGTAACAACAACAAAAGAAGGTGTGATCACCTAAACATAGTAAAGCACAAATGATATTAGATACCAAAATACAAATAGTACATGGATATGCTAATACTACGACCAACACAGAGCTCTACACTTTCACCTTGCCAAATATATGAATAAACTTGTAGTCAGACAATTCTGAACTACCTACTAACATTCTACCCTTCTCTACAACTTTCCTACCATCTTATCTAATGTCATGTCCACGGTAATTAAGTTGAAGATGCACCAAATCTTGTCTAATCACTTCTCCCCAATACTTTTTCGGTTTACCTCTGCCTCTCCTCGACTTTAATATATCCAACCTCTCACACCTTCTTACAAGGCAACCACACATCTCATCTTCACATGCCCAAACCATCTTAGGCCTCATTTGTTTGCACTTAATGGAGGTCTGAATCTGAATGGTTCAGACATTAGGCTATTAAGTGCGTTTGTTTTTTACTGAAAAATATCTTAATGGGTCTGAAATGGTCTGAATGAACAGATTTGTGACAGAGTCTTATTCTCGTTCAGACTCTTTTAGAGACACTTTTATTTTTGAAAAAAATTGTGCTCCATATTTTTTCTTTAAAAACAAAATCCAAGCATCTTTCATCCTCAAAATTTAGTTATCCAAATTATTTCCTTAATTTTAAATTTTTGTTCATGATGCTTGTTTATCAAGAATTGATAAAAAAATATTGTAAAATTTTAATTTGATTAAAGTGCAAAGTAACTTCATAAATATGTGTTGTTCAAATCAAATGATGTTGCCTTTATAATTTATTTATTTTATTAAAAAAGGGGAAAAATGATAAATATACCCTCGAACTATCATAAATGATATGTCAATACCCTCGGTTATACTTTAAGGTTGTATATACCCTTACCGTCAATATTTTGAATTGTCCATACCCTTAAGCCTAACTGATTGACACATTGCATCATCTAAATAATTTACTTGATTTTATTTATTTATCCAAACATTAAAAACCTATCTATTTTTCATAATTTACTCACCCATGACCCAAATTAAAATACCATGTCATTTAAAATTGAAAATAAAAAATTTAGCTTTTCATCTCCATTAAAAATCACACAAAATGAAAAAATGTTCAATTCATTTTCATTGGCACCATTCTCCAAATCTCACAAACAAAAACCTAGAAGCACATTATTTCAATGAAAATCAAGAAATCAATTTCATTTTTTTTGTTCAAATTAATTTATTATGTTGAAAGGGGTTGGAAACAATATCACCATTGATGGACAAAGATTCAAGCTTAAAAATGAGTCTACAATCGAATCAAAAATTTCAAACTCAAATTGATTTATTGTTATTGAAAGGGGTTGATAAAATACTACCACCATTGATGGACAAAGCTTCAAGCTTTAAAGTGGGTCTACAATCAAATCAAAAATTTCAAGTTCAAATCGATTTGTTATTATTGAAAGGGGTTGAAAATATTCTTGAAATAAATGATGTACAAAACACTCAATAACCTAGATTCCTACTATGCTAAATGAAGTTGAAGTTTTTTCTTTTTTTTGTCAGCAAGCATGAAGTCTACAAATTTAAAAAATTCGAAAGACACGAGATTGACACAACTTGCAGGGATGTTACATGTTGAAGTTGAATGAAATGAGGAAGATACAAAGTTTGAAGTGAAAGTGAACAAGAGAGTAGTTTTAGCGAACATGTCAACTTCTTTCTTGAAAGATGAGTTCTTGATTCCTTGGTCATGGTGAGTTAAGAAGAATAGAGGGATGGTTTTTTATGACAATGAAGAGTGGATTTTGGCAACACCCATTTTGGTTGTGGATTGGGTGAATTTTTAATTTTTGGGTAAAAAAATAAATAAAATCGGGTAAATCATTTAGATGAAGCCACGTGTCTATCTGTTAGCTTCAAGGATATACACAATCCAAAATATTGACGGTAAGGTATATATAACCTTAAAGTATAACGGTAAAGTATGATAGTTTGGAGGTATATTTGTCCTTTTTTTTAAAAAAAATTAAAAGAATGTTAAAAATTAATTTTAACTCTACTTTTTTTTCACTTCCGTCAGAGGAAAAGGGTATATATGAGTCATTTGTGTAACAATATGGGTATATATGAGCCATTTTTGTAACGATAGTTATATCATCTCTAAATAACAAAGTTGAGGGATATAACAAATCTTTTCCCTTATTTAAATAAGAGCAAATTTTAGAAATAACAAACATAAAAATCATATTAGCGCTCTATAACTACAGTTTTGCTATTTGTGCTCATCTGATTTATATATAAATCAGATGCATCTTATTCGCAGGCATCTCGTTTGTATAAAATCGCAGCGATTGTATATGTATATCGGTTAGATAATTGTATACTATGTATATGCATCAATGATTGTGTTTGTATATCTGCATAAAATTTGAATTGTATACAATTGAATCGAATTATAACATTGCTATATCAAATATCTCTCTCTCGCGCGCGCGCCGGCGCTTTATACAAACACAAATTATTCATTGTAATTTTTATAATATGTGTTTGTATAAAGAGAGAAAGAGAGAAAGACAAAATAGAACTGGGCAGAGGAAGATCTGTATTTGTATAATTATAAGTGTATAGGACGAAAAAATATGTATTTATATTTGTATATACAATTCTTTCTCGCTTTATACAAACACAAACACAATTTATACATTCGTGTTTGTATAAAGTGAGAGAGGCGAGCGAAATTCAAGGGAGAGAGGCGAATGACAATGTGTTTGCTACGAATTAGATTTAAATGGAACCATAGCTATAACATTTATTTTGAATTAATAGTTTGCTATAATGCACAATTTTCCCTTTAAATAAACATTGAGGCAAGATAACTTCTTGAAAAGACTTTTTATATATTTAAACATTAGGGATTACATATACTCAAAATTAAAACTTTCTATAAGTTAAGAACATATTTATAAAAATTATTTTGGAACTTTTTTGACTTTCTAAATAATACCAGTATGTAGTATAAAACATATAATTCATGTAGTATAATAATAATGAAAAAAAAAAGTATAGAATAAATTTCTTATCTAATTTTACAAAAATTGCCGCCCACAAATAAATATATAGTACAAATAGACATCTAAAATCACACACAAAAATTCAAAAACAACTCAAATTTAAATTCATTATCAAATATAACTCTAATTTTCAAATATTATTTTTTCACTTTAAAAATAAAAAAAAATATTTTTCAAATTTCACAATTTTCAAGGTGAAACAAACTTTAATTTTATTTTTTTTTTCAAAATTTTTTTTACTCCATTTTTCTAATTTCCTCTTCAATTACCACCTCTCTCTCTCTTAGAGAGATTTTCATGTTTCCTCTTTAATTTTGTTTATTTCTCTAGAAATTCATAATTCATAATCTCTTTTTTTTCTTAATTTATTTGTTCCTTTCTTGAATTCTTTTTCTTTAAATTCCCCCTTTTCACAATTTCTTGTTCTTTTTCAAAAATGAATTAGCCTGTACAAATTAATTTTGACCCTGTTTTTTCCCGGTCAAAATGAAATCGCCGGCGATGACAGGGCCAACCGGGTCATCGACGGTGCACCGTCGACAACCGTTGTTACGAACAGAAACTACAACGCCAACGACGATGATGAATCACTGCGAAACTTTTCGTAAACGGAAAGGCGAAGTCGCCGGAAGAACGGCGGCGGAGTGCGCGACGGTGTGCTGTTGTCTTCCGTGTGCGATGATGCATTTTCTCATACTGGCGGTGTATAAAGTTCCGACGGGATTGTGCCGGAAAATGTTGAGGAAAAATAAACAGAAAAGGCTTTTGAATAATAGCAATAATAAGAAGAATGAATCCAAATGCTGCCAAGTTACCGCTGCCGGCGACGGGAAAGAGTCGGAAAATGTCAATGCCGTCGGCGGCGGAAACGGCGGCGGAAAGCCAGCGTCGGCGGAATCGGAAACGGAGATGTGGGGTCGGTTTTATGAAGGTGGATTTTGGAGAAACTCATCACAGAAAAAAGAAGAATAAAAGGGTAAGAAAAAATATTTTTTTTTAAAAAAAGATAAAAAAAAGAGGGCATTGATTATTATTTTTTATTTGTTTTGCCTTTTTTGGGTTAGAGAAAAGGGTATTTCAATGATTATGGTTTTGTAAATATAATTGCAAAAAGAAGTAGCAAAAAGTTTTATTTTTCTATTTTTGCTATCAATTGTTGTAATATCTTTGTGAAAATGATAAATGCAAAAATGTGGATTGGAATTTTTTAATGGTTAAGTTCTTTGATTAATAATGTTGTTTGGATTAGATTATGTGTTAATTTCAATTTAACAGACTTGAATCGAAAAAGAACTATTGATTATCGAGATTGAGTTATCTATTAAACTATTGGAAATCTATTTTGCGTTTATCTTATTTTGTCTTATTAGTCTAGTTAATGATTTTTTTTATTAACTTTCAATTCTTTTGGTTAAATTGATAAAATTTATATTTCATTTCAATTTGTTTAAAATTGAAACTTAACGTAACACATTACAGAGGCTAACAGAGCAGCCTTTTGGTAGAGTGTTTTTTTCCCTTGTTAAAATTGATACAAATTTGAATTATTTGAATCAGTGAATTTAAAGGTCTTTTTTATCCGATCATGGAGAATTTTCTATGGAAAGCTCTTATGATCACTTGCTAATTAAACCCAAGAAATTAATCTTTTCAGATCACTAGTATAAAAATAAAAAATTTCTTGTCAAAAGAACGTAAAACTAAAAATCTAAGCTGTCCATGAGCATCATGGCATAGGTAAAAGGGAACGAGGAGGCAAGCCCGCCATCTTCCGCATATCTTGCTCATCCGACATGGCATGAATCACCGAACCTGCACTCAGGAATAGTAATGCTTTGAAAAAGGCGTGATTCATTAAGTGAAAGACGAAATTTATAAAAGTCTACAAAATCAAATCTCCCAAATTTTCATACGTCTTTTTTCTAACCAATTTTTTTTGTCACAAGCATGGGCCCCACTCTAAGTAGTATCCTATGCATAAAACACTTGTACTCTAGTAAGAACCACAAAAAACATCATCTTGAAGTTAGCTAGAACTTAGAACCATCTATTTTTTTGCTTCCAAAATGGCACTCTCTTTCACCTCAATTCCCAAATGCCCAAGTTCATCAAGATTTAGCTATGGTTCAACACAATTACCCCTCAATTTAATCATCAAATGTGAGTTAAATACAAATGGTGGCTCACAAAAACTTGAAATTGGGTCACCAATTATAGTAATTGAGTCTCCTAAGTTGCTCAAAACTGCTGCCTCCGTGCCTTGTCTTAGACCCAATGTTGGCTTGGTCAAACCCGGTGACGTTGGCAGGTGCGTGCTCAATTTTATTCTCTTTCTATTTTTTGCGGATTTATCTTATATACAGTGATAATATATGAGTTTTTACAATGTGTATATAATATTATTATCCTGCTTTATGTGTTATACTATTAGATCATCTTTAATTGCCTTTATGATGATTGTGCGAAATATGTTAAGTTTTTGGTGTATAAAAAAGTTGTTTCTTACTATATACTATGATAAAGTAATGAACCTTGTTCAACATCATAAAAGGAAATTAAGGACCTTTGGACCCATTGACATGGGACAACAACACTCCTTGGTTCTTTGCACGTCTAAGATTGGACATTTGAAGCATGAATAATATTATACAGTAGACCAATCATCGAAAATATTGAATTAGGTGAACCTGACTCTGATACCATGATAAAGAAATGAACCTAGAGGGCTAACTCAATCCAAAAACCAACTCTTGATGCTAATTGAAAATTATTTTTTCATTTAGACTAAACACATTTTGTTCGATATAAACTATTGTATTTAGCTCAAATTATATGAGTGGAAAAAAAATTAAACTAAACTTTATACATGTAAGTTTATACTAAATAAAATTGAATTAATGTAATGCAGGATAGTGTCAAGGAAGCCTATGGACGTGTGGGCAGTTCGTCTCAGCATTGGCACTTATCTTATTGACAGAAAATATTTTAAGCCCTTAGAGCTAGAGGAGTGATCGAGTCGAGAGGCTGAGTCAGAATTTACAGTAATTTGTGGGTTCAAAATTTGTTATTTAACTCATAATTCATCTTAGTTACTCGGTTCATAATTAAATGTTTTTATACGTTTAATGAATTTTCTGATATAAATACAAAGTCTAGCAAAAGTTACGATATTTGTCTGAACCCCTATTTAGTACACTAGCTATATGTGTTAAAATTTACGAAATAAATATAAATAAATAGATTTCAATTAAATTAAATCGAATAAATTGTGATATAAATAACTATATGTTGACCTCACTTTGTTTTGTTTTTGTAAAAAATGTTGAGTTAGTTTTGCAAAAATAATAATATATATATATATATATTTTTATAAATTTTGATTAAATCGCTGTCTGTGGGGATCGAACCCACGACCACGTGGTTAAAAGCCACGCGCTCTACCACTGAGCTAAGACGGCTATTATGTTATGTGTATGCCGTAATACAATATAATCAATAAATAATATGAAGAACAACACAGGTAAATTAGAACTTTAATAGGATGGGATAACTTATCCCAGGATTAACAATTAGTCCTGGGATAAGTTATCCCTCCCTGGGGTGGAATAGTAATCCCAACAACTTATCCTGGGATAAAGTAGGTATAACAAAAATACCCCCTTAAACTCTCTTTTCTACACCACTTTACATTCATGTATATTAACATAATTTTTAACAACATTTATAATGACATTCACAATCTTAATTATTTATTGTTCTTAAGATAATATATTTTCTAATAAAAAAATACATTTTATAAATACAATTTTTCTTTGAATTTATTTGCCTAATTCTTATGTGTATTTATATTTTGATTTCTCTTAAAATGTTCACTTCACTACTAAATTGCATATTAATTAAATACTTTACTACTCACTTAAAAATTATATTTTTAATATCAATTAAAATGTAAAGAACTTTAATGATAAATTTTCTTTTACCTTAATAAACTTAAAACGGAAGTATGATGAGCTTACTATGTAATATAGAAGGTGAGATAAAATAATCTAATGAGATATCCTTACTTATTCTAACTCGCGTATCAAACGAGCCCATAAGTGAATAGTACTTTAAATTTGTTTTTGTTGACAAAAGTTCGACTAAACTCTTTGGCTTTGCAGGGGGTAATTAGAGGGATTGGTACAAATTAGATATGCATTGTAACAAATAACTACATAGAGTCGAGTTGAATCAAATCGGTTCTCTTTTAATTGAGTCTGTATTTATATTATTAAAAAGCTAAATAAGGTTAAAATATAGAGTGAAATATAAACAATGATATTTTCTGCCAATTATGACTTTGGTGCGAAGCATGGTAAGCCTGCCTCGGAGGAGCATACATAGAGTGGAAGAGCTAGGAGAGTCCGAGTCAAGGAAGGTTAGTGTTATGAAGTGAAAACCTAAGAGAGATATTTGAAGTTATCCATTAATAGCTTGATGATTTCAAAATTTTTGAAAGTTATATAAAAGGTATATATAGACATAATTTTATTCGTATCAAACATTTTGAAACACCCCGAAATAAGAATGTCAAACAAATTGGAATGAAGCTTTGTCTAATGCAATTACTATAAATGTTGTACGTTGATAGAAATGTATTCGTATCAAACATTTTGAAACACTCCAAAATAAGAATGTCATATAAAGGGCATACTTGATTGAGATTGATTAGATGGAAAGTGTGTATATAGACTCTAACTCGCAAAGTTGACAGATACATTACTTTAACAACAACATTACCAAAAGCACACAAATTGGATCAACATGTATACAAAAACAAACATATTGGGTAGCCATATTATTTATATATGAACCTCAAGCAATATATTTACAACAAAATGGATAACAAAATAATAAGATACTTGCTTTTGTGATATATAAATTTACTTTATTTTTTCATCTTTTGCTTGATAGTCTACCAGGAGCAATCAAAACTATATATTATGAAGCTTTTCTTACACAAAAATTACTTCACTTGAATCATGTTTTTCTAGTTTCCTTTCACTGCTTGAGTTGTGATTCCGAATCCGAAGGGGAACAAAGGATCATAGTGTGGATCGCCAACGTTCATTGGGAGCTGATCGACTCTCTTGAACCAAGTACGCGCGAGTTTACCAGTGAATCCATAGTCACCAAACAGAACATCAGCAACACCTTGTCCTTCAGTTCCTGGAAGCCAAGCAGCCACAATTACATCCATTTTCTCAACGTATGGCTCGATCACAACAGGACGTCCAGAGATGATGACTACAACACATTTCACTGCCCCGCAAACGTTTTGTATAATGCTAGGACCTGGATCAGGTATTGTGAGGTTTGAGCTATCGCCGTTCACTTCAGCATATGTATTTTCACCAACAACTACGACAGCATAGTCGAATTTGCTCGATTGCACAAAGTTAGTGTCTGGCTCCTCGTTGAATACTACTTGTGTTGCAGGATCAACTGTTTTCTTGATAGCATCTAAGACAGTTGTTCCTGTAAGATTTCGAGATGCATCAGTTTAAGTTCACACATGTTGCAGAACAACTATTTGGCAAATGATGCAGATGTATTGCTAAAATTGGTCTCTCTCGTAGGGGTCGGGACACTCACAAAGGAGGAGGGAGGCGACTGAACATCTCAGCCATTCCTCTTATCATATCCCCAATTCTTGTTCCTTGTTCACCCAAGACCTCGTACAATCGTGTCAGGTGAGCAACAACCGCTTCATCACAGTACTTACTTATGGACTAATAGGAGCGGAGAGCAGACAGTAGACATGGTGCATCTTATCCAATGTAAAATAGATAGGCTTATGTATCTAGTATGAGACACGTTATACAATGATTTTGAATCAGAAGAGAAATTTCAAGAAATCTAGTATGAGACACGTTATACTCGTCAATCAATAACCGAGCAGAATCTAGTGTATCATAAGGGATTGACGCTAGTACGTCAAGACAAATGAAGGATTCGTGTAGTACTCTAGTCGAAACGACAGAATAAGAACAGAACATACCAACTGTAAGGTTACTGTGAGGAACACCCTGCCATGTTATTGTCCAGCCTCCACACTGGTAACCCAAATTGTCTGCATGAGTTCCAGCTACAAGTATCTTTGCCGCCTTTTTCGGAAGGGGAACTAATGGTTGCTCAGCTGTCTTGCCATTCTTCAAAAGCACAAGTGATTTCCTTACTGCTTCCCTTGCAATTTCTCTATGTTCCTGTACAAATATGTACAACCATATTAACTCTAACATGAAAACAGAAATATCCTAATGAATCGAAACATAAGCATATTGTACCGGGCTGCCCAAATGTTTTGCTAAGCTAAGATCACCCAATGGATCCTCAAAGAGTCCCATGACAAACTTAACCCTTAGTATACGCTTCACAGCATCATCGATTCTGCTCATGGGAACGACGTTTTTATTCACTAGCATTGTTAGATTGCCAATAAAATCTGTGTAGTTATTCGGTACCATAACCTGTGTGTAGACAAAACAGACATACATGAACGACGAAAACTCATTTTCATATATTCACTACTGAGAAATTCGACATATACTAACCATGTCAATTCCTGCCATAATACTTGCTTCAACTGAATACGTGTAATTTGCGTTGGCTGGGTTAGTAATCCGGTTAATACCTTCCCAATCTGAAATGACAAAGCCCTGAAATATACATGCCAAAAGACGTGGTTATATACTTCGATACATCCATCATGGACGTTAACCAAAAGATAACTTTAGACTGTCCGTGCATATAACTTTAGCTAATCGTTCTTACCCTGAAGTTCAACCTCTTCTTTAGGAAACCAGTGAGTAGATGTGTGTTAGCATGCATCCTTTCACCGTTCAAGCTCGAGTAAGATGCCATAACTGTTGCAACACCCTTTATGACTGAATCGTAATATGCAGGCATGTGGATGCTAAATAATCCTTTTGAATCGACTATTGTGTTGTTTTCATCGAGTCCATTCACAGTACCACCATCTGCCACAAAGTGCTTAGCACAGCCTGCTACCTTTGTCCTTTACAAATAGAATAGTTCAGAATACAAACGTTGTCAGCGTTGGTTGCTTTGACAGAATTTCTTAGCAATAATACAGATATATCGAAAGAACAGGACATATAATAGATCATTCAATGAAAATGAAAGAACAACGATACATACTTTCCGTTAACATAAGGTGTTCCCTTGCTCATGTTAGCTGGCAAATCGCCTTGTAAACCAGGAATGATCTCTGTCATGCTTCGTACAATGTTAATATCTTCGCTGAAACTTTCATAACAACGACCCCATCTCGGGTTTCTACATACCTACCATAAGATAAATTATTAGTATATCAAACATCTTTATGTGCTAGAATTAGTGTCAATCATATCAACTTACTGCAATGCATGGAGAGAAAGCATATGGTATTCCAGTAGCTCTGACTTCAAGTGCTGTTGCAGCCCCTATTCGCTTCATAAGTTCAGGATCCCTATCAACGAAAACGCGAGGATTTCAGGATTGAACCAAAACATCATAGTTCTTAGAAGCCAATTATCATAAAGAAACAATCAAATGTAATCCCTCTTCGCGATTACAAGAGATACACCAGAGCATTCAGGCATCGATAGCATAGACTACGAGAAAAACAGTATGGCATGTACTTCATTATAGTCTAATTCAAACAAAGATATCTCGGGGAACACACATTAATACTATGCATCAAAGGAAGGCGTTCTGCATTTCAAAGAGCGATTTATCGAAACTTGCCTGGTGACACCAAGTCCAACATTGTGAGGAAAGATTGTTGCTTTGTAGACATTATTATGGCCATGAACTGCATCAATGCCATAAATCATGGGAATACCGAGGCGAGTCGAGAGAGATCCCTTTTGAAAATCATTTACCATATTCACCCAATCCTCAGCTGTGGCATTAGGTTTTGGTACACTCCCTCCACCACTCAATAGACTCCCTGCAGGAAAAAATAAATATAGTTGAAGATAAAAGGGGTCTTTACTACACAAGTAGCGGATCGGATTCACTGTTTACTTATTCGAGCTGATATACGTAAATTATACAATGTTGTCAAATTTGAACTTCCAAATACAAGAAAATGCTGAGAGTTGAAGCTTTTTATAGAACAAATGTGCCTTTTCAAACCATGTTGCTCGGACTCTCCAAATATGTTGTCACACACCCATATCAGATCCGCCAAAACGTACTATTTTTGGAGGATCTGAGATGCACCCGTCAACATTTTTGAAGAGCGACATAGTTTTCAAACACCAAATGAGCAAAAACTTCAAGAATGGCCAATTCAAAATCCTTTAAAAATGCACTATTTTAGAGGACCCAACACGCATCCGTCTACATTTGTTTGAAAAACATAGTTTTCAAACACCAAATGGATTTTTTTTTTTCAAGAATAACCAATTCATCAATCCTCTGAAAATGCACTATTTTAGAGGATCCGAATCCACATTTTTGAAGAGTCGACACAGTTTTCAAACACCAAATGAACAAAAAATTCAAGAATGACCAATTCATCAATCCTTTAAAAATGCACTATTTTAAAGGATCCGAATCCACATTTTTGAAGAGTCTGAACAACATAGTTTTCAAACACCAAATGGAAATATTTTTCAAGAATAGCCAATTATCAATCCCCTATAAATGCAATATTTTAGAGGATTCGAATCCACATTTTTGAAGAGTCTGAACAACATAGTTTTCAAAAACCAAATATTCCAAAATTTCAAGAATAGCCAATCCATCAATCCTCTAAAAACCCACTATACACCTATCAACATTTTCGAAGAGTCCGACCAACATAGATATTCAAACACCAAAATAGACAAAAATTTCAAGAATAACCAATTCATCAATCCACTAAAAATCCACTATACACCTATCAACATTTTCGAAGATTCCGACCAACATAGATTTTCAAACACCAAATAGACAAAAATTTCAAGAATGGCCAATTTATCAATCCTCTATCGACATTTTTTAAGAGTCCGACCAACATAGATTTTCAAACATAAAAATAGACAAAAATTTCAAGAATGACCAATTCATCAATCCACTAAAAATCCACTATACACCTGTCAACATTTCCGAAGAGTCTAACCAACATAAATATTCAAACGCCAAAATATACAAAAATTTCAAAAATAACCAATTAATAACTCAAAAAAGAAAAAAAATAATTAAAAATTCAAAAACATACCAATAAAATATTTACTCATAACCTCAGCAGATGCAACTTTCCTCTCAATTTGAGTCATTTGACCAATTTTCTCTTCAAGTGTCATTCGTTTCAACAAATCTTTAATTCTAACACCCAATTTTTGTTTTGGATCTTTATATTTCATATTTTCTGCCTCTATAACCATTGCCAAGACACAAAATAACATAAATCCCATAATGGGTATTTTTACAAATTTCCCCATCTTGTTACAACTTCAGTAATAATCTTCTAGGACAATATGTTATGAACAAACAAATAACAAAAGTTAGATAACAAGTAGGAAAGAAAACATAAAACAGATGAATTTTTTCCTTTTAATTTTTTTTAATTTTTAATTTTTGGATAAAATTTGATAGGAGAAAAAAAAAAAAAAAAAAATATATATAGAGCTCTTGGTGATGGTTCATATATATGGTATGAGTTATATGTACTTATACATTATATATACACACAAAAGAGAATTTTAAGGTATGGTTAAGAGGATTTTTTGCTAGGGAGTGATTATGTATGAATAATTTGTAACAAACTTTGTTTTGGATCATGAATGTGTGACACATTTTTATGTGTTAGTTAATATTTTTCTAAAATATTGGAAATATTAAAAAAAAAGAGTTTGTGTTAGTTGACTTTTTCTTATAAAATTGAAACTATAAAGATGAAATTCCGGTATGGATATTACTTGGGGTAAATTAGTAATCTAATTCGTCCATTTTGATTTTCTTTTAAAAAATACGATACAATAAATTTTGCCAAAAATGCCAAAAGGGTAAACAAATTGTGGGAGAAATTAAAGTCAAACTGAAAAAAACCCGACAAATCAAGTGAAACAGACAAAAAAACGATTTGTAGTTTGGTTTGGTTTGATTGATTTGGCGTTGAAAAAACAACCTACCATTCTTGATTTGATATGGTATTAAAAGAAAAAAAGTCAAATAGAACTCAAAAAAAATCGACATAATATATATAATTTTATTTTATTTTATAGATAAAAAGTATTAATTATAATCTACTTTGTTAATATATTTTTAATTAGATAATAGTTTTCAATGTTTAGATATATTATTTCAAATTGGGGATTGTAAACTTTAGTAAATATTTTATTTTGTGTTCAGAACGGAATACAATTATACTATTATAGTTTTTCAGATTCGAAGTTAACAATCTACTTTGAATCATGAATGTGTGACACATTTTTATGTGTTAGTTAATATTTTCCTATAAATTTGGAAATATTCAAAAAAAAGAAAAGAGTTTGTGTTAATTGACTTTTTCTTATAAAATTGAAACCATAAAGATAAAATTGCAGTATGGATATTACTTGGGGTAAAATAGTAATCTAATTCATTCATTTTGATTTATTTTTCTTAAAATACGATATAATAAATTTTGCCAAAAAGCCAAAAGGGTAAACAAATTGTGGGTGAAATTAAAGTCAAACCAAAACCGAAAAAAAAAAAGATTTGTGGTTTGATTTGGTTGGTTTGGCGTTGAAAATAAAAACTACCATTCTTAATTTGAATTGGTATTAAAAGAAAAAAAGTCAAATAGAACTCAAACCAAACCGACAAAATGTTTAACTCTAATTAGTTTGTAAGTTAATTTTTTATTATTTATAGTTATAAAGATGTTATTTTTGAAAATAAATATTCAGATTAATTACATAAATCTAAGCATGTTTTAAATAAGTGTTTATAAGGACTTGGAGTAATTTCATATGTCTTTAACATTTATCCCACATACTAAACAAATAAGTAATTTAGTGACATATTTTATCATCTTTTTAAAATATAAAAATAAATGCAATGATGTTAATAAAGATACTTTCTCTGTCCCATGTTATTATTATTTATTCATTTTCCCATGTACCTTAAGTAATAATAAATAGGAAGAGTATTATTTTTATTAATTTACCTTTTAATTCTTTAAATACACTTTATTTATGTGTCTTATCCATATCCATCGATAGCACGATTAAAAATGGAGGAACTTTTTTGGAAGTTTACAATATTTATACTTTCAAAAAAATAAAGGAAAACAGACAACTATATCCCCGAACTATTGTAAATGGTATACAAATACCCTCCGTCATACTTTTGGGACATTGGTGCCCCTGCCGTCCAAAAACTAGAGCATAGATGTCCTTCACTCTAATAAAAGACTAAATAGGGACACGTGACACAATCTTATCCGTCTATCCGATATTTAATAAATGTCGGGTCCGTGAATAAGATTATGATACGTGTATGTCCGTTAGTATAAAGGGTATATATGTTCTAGTTTTTGGACGGTAGGGGTACCAATGTTCCAAAAATATGACGGAGGGTATTTGCATAACATGTACGATAGTTCGGAGGTATATTTATCCCTTTTTCCAAAAGAAAGAAGGAAAAATGGAATTATTTTTATTAATTCTATCTATTGACATCTAATTTTGACCCTCTTGTAAGTTGTTATTTTACTTCTAATATTTTTTTTATCATTTTACATGATTACAAACTCTTTAATAGTTTAATATTATAATTAACTACACCTGATTATTATTCTCATAATTTTATATGTGAATTTAACTTGATTTTATAATAGCTCAAAATAGTTTTGGTCATGTCATAAATATTATTATTATAATTAATATCCTTATAATTATTTTAAGCCCAATTTTAACCAAACTCCTAAACCCATCAGAGAACCCGTTTCAGTAAAAAATCTCACCCATTCAGTTTGGATGAATTAGTTATTCATCTTCTAATACACAAATAACACATACATTCCCTTGTAAGTAAGCGTTAGTTATGCGAGATTGTAATCTGGTAGCAAAACATCAAAGTTGGTGTGTAAAATTTTATATAGGGCAACTAAAATGCTACCAAACATAGTACGAGTTATATTGGTTTTATTACATGAATAATTTATAAGTTTATAAGACTGATTCTTGTTTGTTTTCTTCATAGCAAGGATAATGTCATTAAACAGTCACAAATGATGAGGTCGATCAAGGAGGAGTTTGAAGACATAATATGTTTTGGTTATTATATTAGAAAATTATTGTGTAATAGGAGTAAATATTTAATTGACTTGTTAGTGGTTGAACTATTTATCATATTTGAGTTGAGAAGTATTATTTGTCCTTTCAAAAGCAGTAATGAGTGTTTTAAATATTAATTAGAAGCACTCTTTTTGTTCGAAAAATAGGTTTCAGTGGCGACTTTTATTTGCCAGTAAAACTCAGTAGATATTTGCAGCGAAACGTGTTGCGACTGAAGGAATAATAATTTATGGCAACACCAGTCGCTAAGGCTAGGCACCGGACCGGAATGGGACCACCGGATCGAAATAAATCGGTATCGGATCGGAACGGGATGGTTTGACCGGGTTGTTGATCGGTACTAAGATAAACCGGACCAGAATTATCGGGATGGAGGCTTGGTTCCATCCCGTCCCACTATATACCGGAATAGAACCGGGACGGACCGAAATGGACTGGAACGGAACGGGATGGGATAAACAGGACGGCACATATAGCTATTCAAAAAATATTTTTTATTTTTGAGTTATTTTGAATTACGAAAATATGAATATTTTTTTATTTTTCTAAGTTTAATAGTTTATAGTATTTACTTTTTAGATTTATAATGTAATTTTACTTAAGTTTATTTTAAAGATATTTTTTTAAAATTTTACTTATATAAGTTTGTAAGTTAAGTTTAATAAAATAAAATTTAAAAAGTTTTTGAGCTTATATTATAAGTTTTCAAGATTTGAATCTTTTGAAGTTTATAAGTTATTAAGTTATTAAGTTATTAAATTATACTTATAACTTGTAATTTAAATAACTTGAGTTTGTAATTTTAAAAAATTAAATAAGCAACAAAGAAATGCTAATGAAAGTATAAAACAATGACACAAATACTATTTTTAATTTAATTATAAATGATTTATCGGGACCAGACCGGATCGAAACGGAACGGAACCGAGATGAATCGGTACCGATATACCGGTACCAAATCATGATACCATTCTGTTCCGTGTACCGATTCAATGTATCACATTCCGTCCCGAATACTACCGGACCGGAATGGTACCGAAACAGTACCGATACAACCCTGTCCGGTGCCAGTCGATCTTACTGGTAGCCACTAAAACCCAGTTGATATTGCAGCGACAACTGTTGCTACTAAAATTTTAATTTATTTAGTGACGATTATGGTCGCCACTAAAAATCATTCTAAAGTGGCGACCTGAAACCTTTTTATGACCATAACCATTTATTTCTATCATTTTAAAAAATACAACAATTCTTACTCTCTCTTATTCTTGGATACATTACTTTATGTGATATATCGGTCGGATACATCACTTTACACGATGTATCGTAACGTTGACTGATGTATCCAAAATCAAGATGTGATGTATCGGGATGTACATGATGTATCCAAAATCGAGATGTGATGTATTGGGATGTACGCGATGTATCGCAACTTTAAGTGATGTATCCAAAATCACTTAAAGTGTGTAGTTTTAGTAGCGACTCTTTCTAGTCGTCACAAATAACATTTAGTTATAGACGTAATTGCTACGCCGCTAAGGTCGCCACAGAAAACCTATTGACTTTTTAAGTTTCTGTAGCGACTTTCATCACCACTAAAAGTCTAGTTTCTTGTAGTGTGTAGACTGGATTACGTAATCCTTAATTCCATTTCCCTCTAGAGGGCAATGTTATCTAAGCGCAAAAAATATCTAAAGTTCGTTGAGTCTTTAAGCGCAAACCGCAAATAAAGCTCTAAGGTTCGTTGAGTCTGTAAGCGCAAACCGCAAATAAAGCTCAAAAGTTCGTTGAGTCTGTAAGCGTAAACCACAAATAAAATGGAGCTATAATGAAAAAAGCGGGGGCTAAAACCTTTTTGCCCAACACCCTTTTTTTTTAGTTCTTTATAGCTGAAGTATTCCTATTCCCTATCCATAGTATCATTTCAAATTAAGATAAATATTTTTGGCAATTCTAGTATATTTTTTGTCTTGCATAATTCAATTGAAGTTATCATCAATCCTTAATAAGAATGTTAGGTACAAATCATATAATATCTAAATCTAATTGCTAATGTCAATTAACAAAGACATCACTGCCTTCTACCCCTTATATATACTCAGTCAGCACTGTCTTCTTCATCCATTTCCAATCTTATATAAAACTCACCTTCTTCTCAAGTACTTTCACCTCTTAATATCATGTACTTGTGCATTTTTGTGTGTAGCTACATGCTACTTGTGCCAAAGGCAGTAGCACAGTTAGGTGACTCACATGAGGAGAGTTCTAAGCTTGATGAATTGAAGCTCCATCTATATATTGGAGGGGGGGGGGGTTACTATTTAGCATTTTAATGGGGTGGGTTATCCGACGATACTATACACATCGGGATCGGGATTACCTCAACAATGAAGTTACTCATACACCCCAGCATCCTGAGAATGACATCGAACTAGCTCCGCTGGAATATGAGAATGACTCGGAGATTTCTATCTCAGCCCGTGTCTCAAGTGACGGGGTTGGGGATGATGAAGGGGAGGTTGATATAATTTTTAAGCCTAAAGTAAAGTCCTTTTAAGCTTTTTGTATCTTTGTCAAACATCTTTAGAAATTACAAAGTGTTTAAAAGTCAAAAAACACCTAAAAATAAGTCAATCCAAACACTCTAAGTATGTTTTTGACACTAACTCTATATTAGTAAAGTTAGTATATGTGTGCATTACCCGTGCAGAACATATGTCACATGTGCATCTCGTGCATTAGCTTAAGTGTATAAGATTGATTCTTGTTTGTTTTCTTCATAGAAGGGATAATGTCATTAAACAGACATAAATGATGAGGTCGATCAAGGAGGAGTTTGAAGACATAATATATTTTGGTTATTATATTAACAAATTATTGGAGTAAATATTTAATTGACTTATTAGTGGTTGAACTATTTATCATATTTGAGTTGAGAAGTATTATTTGTCCTTTCAAAGGTAGTATTGAGTGTTTTTAAATCAATTAAAAGCATTTATTTTTTGTTCAAAAAATAGATTTCAGTGGCGACTTTTATTTGCCAATAAAACTCAATAGATATTGTAGCGAAATGTGTTACGACTGAAGGAATAATAATTTGTGGCAACACCAGTCGCCAATCAAACCCAGTTGATATTGCATCGACAACTGTTGCTACTAAAATTTTAATTTATTTAGTGACGATTATGGTCGCCACTAAAAATCAGTCTAAAGTGGCAACCTGAAACCTTTTCATGACCATAATCATTTATGCAACTTTAATCGCCACAAATGTGTAGTTTTAGTAATGGTCCTTCACCTTCGTTTGATTCCGAAGACCGGCATAGATCTCATGAAACTGAGCAACTCTTTCTAGTCGTCACAAATAACATTTAGTTATGGACGTAATTGCTACACGCTAAGGTCGCCACATAAAACATTTTGCAGCGACTTTTTCAGTTTCTGTAGCGACTTTTTCAGTTTTTGTAGCGACTTTCATCGCCACTAAAAGTCTAGTTTCTTGTAGTGTATGTAGACCGGATTACGTAATCCTTAATTTCATTTCCCTCTAGAGGGCAATGTAATCTAAGCGCAAAAAAATCTCTAAGGTTCGTTGAGTCTTTAAGCGCAAAGTGCAAATACAACTCTAAGGTTCGTTGAGTTTTTTAAGTGCAAACTGCAAATAAAACGAGGCTATAATGAAAAAAGTGGGGGCTAAAACCTTTTTGCCCAACACCCTTTTTTTAGTTCTTTCTAGATGAAGTGTTCCTATTCCCTACCCATAGTATCATTTCAAATTAAGATAAATATGTTTGGAAATTCTAGTATCTTTTTTGTCTTGCATAATTCAATTGAAGTTATCAACAATCCTTAATAAGAATGTTAGGTACAAATCATTTAATATCTAAATCTAATTGCTAATGTCAATTAACAAAGACATCACTAATTTCTACCCCTTATATATACTCAGTCATCACTGTCTTCTTCATCCATTTCCAATCTTATATAAAACTCACATTCTTCTCAAGTAGTTTCACTTTTTAATATCATGTACTTGTGCATTTTTTTGTGTAGCTACATGCTACTTGTGCCAATGGCAGTATCACAATCAAGTGACTCACATGAGGAGAGTTCCAAGCTTGATGGATTGAAACTCCATTTATATATAGGAGGGGGGGGGTTAATATTTAGTATTTTAATGGGGTAGGTTATCAACCGAAATTATACACATCAGGGTCGGGATGACCCCAACAATGAAGTTACTCATACACCCCAGCATCCTGAGAATGATATTGAACTAGCTCCCTTGGAACATGAGAATGACTCGGAGATTCCTATCTCAGCCCGTGTCTCAAGTGACGGGGTTGGGGATGATGAGGGGGAGGTTGATATAATTTTAAGTCTAAAGTAAAGTCCTTTTAAGCACTTTGTGTCTTTGTCAAACATCTTTAGAAGTTAAAAAGTGCTTAAAAGTCAAAAACACCTAAAAATAAGTCAATTCAAACACTCTCTAAGTGTGTTTTCGACACTCAACTCTATATTAATAAAGTTAGTATATGTGTGCATTACACGTGCATCACATACGTCACATGTGCATCTCGTGCATTATATGTGTATTTTGTGCATTACACGTGCATCTCGTCCACTATATGTGTATCTTGTGCATTACACGTGCATCTCGTGCATGACACGTGTATTTTATATAATAAATAATAATTTTGCACTTAATTTGATACTTACTATGTTTTTTTCAATATTGTTTCAAATTACATACTTTGTTATGATGTGACAATTATGATTTTGGTGAGGTCCCAATTGGACCGATCTAAATTGAGACCTCATCAAAGGCATAAATGTCAACCATAACAAAGTATGTCATTGATAGAAAACTTAAAAGAAGAAGAATATGAGAAATTTTATGTGTATTGATGCCTTTCTCCTTTGTACATGCTATGTATTTATACAACTAATTCTAGATAGAAGAAATAAACAAATGAAATTAATTTATGTACAATCTTTACTATTCTAACAATAATATTCCTTTCTATGTGTGTATGTGGCATCAGAAAGTATATTCTTACGTTTGGGTCAAATCTGTATTTTGTATTTTATGCCTAGCCTTGGGCCTTTTATCATGTGGTCCTTTAGTGAGATCAATAATTCCTTCACCCCCCTTCAAGGTGGAGGGTATAGAAGATACACCCAACTTGACAAGTGCAGATCGAAGTGAGGGTCCAGTCAACGGCTTAGTGAAAAGGTCTGCCAGTTGAGATTTCGATGGAACGAAGTAGAGTGATATGAGCCTCGATAAGGATTGTTGAATGATGAAGTGACAATCCAGTTCAACATGCTTCGTCCGTTCATGAAATACCAGATTTAGGGAAATGTGGATTTTCGCTTGACTATCAGAGAAGATCAGAATATGTGTTGAAGAAGAAACAGATAGATCAGTGAGAAGACGGGTGAGCCAAGTTAATTCTGCGACAAGTCGTCTCATGGAGCGATACTCAGCCTCGATGGATGATAAAGAGACAGATGTCTATTTCTTCGATTTCCAACTAATCGGAGAACCCCCCAAGCTAATGAAGAATCCGCTCACAGATCGTCTAGAATCCCGACAATAGGCCCAATCGGCGTCACAAAAGGCCAAGAGGGAAAACCACGATCTTGAGTTAAGGAATAATCCCTGAATCTGGGTTTGATTGAAGGTATTGCAAGACCCCAAGAGCAGTTGTGAGGTGACCTATGCAAGGTTTTTGCATATACTGACTAAGAGTGAGCACAGTGAAGGAGAGATCTGGTCTGGTATGAGTCAAATAGTTAGCTTTCCAACTAACTTGCGATAAATTGTTGGATCTTTGAGAGGTAGACCCGAATCTGCAGTCAATCTCATATGTGGTTCCAACAGAGAGGAGATAACAAGAAGATTAGAGCAATCAAACTCATTCAGTAAGTCCATAGTGAACTTTCTCTGTGTAATAATGTACCCTTCTTGTTCTCTGATAATTTCCATACCTAAAAAATAGTGAATAGGACTAAGATCTTTAATTTTGAACTCTAAATGAAGAAAAACCTTAAGATCATCAATGGAAGATTGATCATTTCCAGTGATCAAAATGTCGGCAATGTATACCGCTACAATCGCAATAACAGTACCTGTATTTGAAGAATAGAGAATAATCATTTAATGAAGAAGAATAGCCCTTAAAACTCAACGCCCCAGCAAGCCTAGCATACTATTGCCTAGAGGCTTGCTTAAGTCCATAAATAGACTTTTTCAGCCTACAAACATGTTGAGGACTAGGAGGGGACAACCCTGCAGGAAACCGCATGTATACTTCTTCTTATAAATCTCCATGTAAAAATGCATTACTAACATCAAATTGAGAGACATGCCAGTTCTTTTTTGCTGCAATAGTCAATAGACATATGATAGTTGTCATCTTGACAACAGGGGAAAAAGTCTCTGTATAGTCTATTCCCTCCCTTTGTAAATCTCCTCTAACAACCAGCCTGGCCTTAAGCCTTTGAATTGAACCATCAGCATTATGTTTAACCTTGTAAACCCAATTACAAGGTAAAGCCTTTTTATTATGAGGTAACAAAACTACATCCCAAGAACCATAGCCTGTCTCCAACCAACAAGTGTAGAAGCTTGAGAATAGTGACTAGGTTTTGTAATAGTAGAGATAGAATTAAAAATTACCTGATTGGTGTGAGACAGCGTAGAAAAAGGCATGATAGGAGGAGAAGATGGTGTTTTCAAGCAAGACTTGGTCAGATCAGTAAGAAAGACATTGTTGCATATGAAATCATGTAAATGACTAGGAAGAGTGCCTTTGGTAGATCTGGTAGATTGTCTAGTAGCAACAACAGGAGGAAACGAGGGTTCTGTAGGAGGAACATGTGCGGAAGAGGAAGCGGGAATAGATGAAATAGGGGCATTTCACTACTAAAAAACTGCCAAAAAACGACGGCCAAAAGTAATGGACTGTGTCGCTTTTTTGGTCAAAATCGATGAAAAAGCGACGCAGTCACTTCCGTCGCTTTTTAGCTCGACGCTTTTCAAAAAGCGACAGACTGCGTAGCTAAAAAGCGACGGGCTGAGTCGTTTTATGACTTTTTTTTTCATAATTTTTATTAACAAAAGCGAAGGACTCCGTCGCTCTATTTTAATTTTCATTTTTTTTTAATTTCCAAAAGGCAACACAGTCCGTCGCTTTTGTGGAAATTTTATTTTTGAAAATCCCAGAAAAGCGACGGACAAAACCACGCTGTCTGTCGCTTTTCTGTAATTTTTTTATAGTAGAAACTGGCAGTTTCTGCTGCCCACCTGTAAATTCAATTCAATCCAATTCTACACTATTCATCCCAATCAAACACACACAATTATAAATAATCTACACAAAACATAAAACAACAAACTTAAAATAACATTCAAAAGTATCTAAATCACAATTTAAAGACTTATAAAAGTCTTTCAAAATTTGTTTCAAAAATTTCAAAAAGTTCATAAATGTCCAGAGATCTAAACTAGGGAGTGGGATCTACATAATCATCCTTATTATCACTGTCGTCATCGGTGTCCTTGGGAGCCGAAGTTGTAGGTCAACGAGCGAGGTTCATCACTTGTTCTTTGATTTGCTGAACAGTCTCGCTCATGCTTCGTTGTTCAGCTACTCTTCTCCACTCTGACTTTGCCAGTGCCAATGTAAGTTGTTCTATTTGAGCCGACATAGCAGCAATCTGAACACTGTCAAGTGCATTGGCTTGACGTGATGATTCAATACCTTCTAAGTTTGACTAGAGTCGTCTTACATCGTTTCGAGAGCCTAGATCATAGCATCTACCCTTGTGTGTCCCCCTACCACTTTTTCTTTCCAAATCTGGGTGGACAGTTCATGTGTCATTTCGACCAAACTATCTAGATTCTCAACGACGTACTGATGAAACTCATTCTGCATATTAAATATAAAAATTGACATCAATATATATACATATCATAAATATATTCACTATTAATAAATATTATTCATATTAAATAACTTACAAAAGTTCGTTCGGCCCTTTCCTCCACCCACACATCCGGATCCGACTCATTTTCTTTCTTCCTTGAGTCTTCTTGAAAAATTCTGGTTCAATGGGAGTGCGTCCCAATTCTTTTTCCTATAAATAAAAATAGAAATTTATAACGATATATATGAATCAACTAATTATTTATTTAAAAGTTTGAATTAGAAGTTACCATCTCTGTTGTAATTGTTCCAATGGTCTTTGCACCTCCGGTGTGCAACGAGCCACCCTTAAGACTGCATCTAGCCTTTTTGGCTTGTTCTGATATTGCCTTAAACTTGTTTGTGTTCCAATACAAACCCAATTCATCAAAAACATGAGGCAACATCCAATCCAAACGTTCAGCACTATCCCAAACTTTCTTTAGCCAGCTAGACAGACTGGCAGATGCCCTCCTCTCAAATGTGGTCGTAATGACCAAATTGTACCTCGGCTCCCAAGTACACATAGTCTAAAAAAATTGAATAACGTTAATTAGATCGATAGTGAAAAAAAGTAAAGTATACTAAACTTAACTAAAAATATATACCTTAAATTCATTAAACATCGTCTGGCGTATACTGTTTGGAATCTCGCTCCAAGAGTGATAAGCATGTGTATAAAGTCTTCTAACATAGTTTTTTAAAGCCCAGGCAGTATCCTTTGCAGGATGCCACCTGCAAAACACATAATAAATATGTTAGTTCATGAATAATATATTAAAGTATAAGAAATAAATAAAATAAACTAACAAATAGATAACAAAACAAACTTACGATGATCCATCCGGCTCAATCATGACTCTACCAAGTCTGTCCTTCTGGCCAGGAGCTAGAGCAGGCATCTCATCATCTAGTGTAGCACTAGGTCTAGCTGTAGATGAGGGTGATACATCAGGATGCACAAAACGCTAAGTCAATGGAGGCGTACCGGCCATAGCATCTGACTGCTCACTACTAGAATCTCCAATCCTCATGGCAGATAACTGAGGAGATGTACCTGTGGGAGATGGAGTACCAATCGATAAGAGTTGTCCTCGACGAATAGCCTGTAAAGGTAGGTCCTCATAGCGTCGTAAAGGCAATGCTTGTGAAGTAGAGGAAGTACCGACTGGTCGACGGTAATTAGGATAATATTACCGAGGATCCGCCGTACCAAACGGAACAGCAAATAAATGAGTATCATGGTTGATGCGCTCTGGCGCAGAAGAAATAGATCCTGCAATATCCTCAAGATCTATGGGTCTCCTAGACTTTTTCTCTTTAGCCTGTTTAGACTGTCTAACTCTAAGATGCTCACGATGTCTATCATTGTCACCGCCTGATGACATATGTATGCAAACTTACATGTATAATATATATAAAAATCAATAAATTAAATAAAATTAGCAAAATACACTAACTTACATATATATACTAGCTAGCTTTCATTCTACACTATTCTTCCTCGCTTGTTTCAATTCCATAACTCTCCCATTCTTCCTCCTCATTTGTTTTGTTTTCATTATCGTCCCATTCTTCGTCATCAAATGATTCATTTTCCTCATTCTCGAATATTTCTTCCTCAACATTCAGTATCTCATCTTCAGATACTTCTTCTAATATGTGTCGAGGATGTTGTAGTGTGGTTTCCAATTAAACATCAACTTGTTGTTGGACAATTGCAACATCATTTTGATACACCACATCTAAGACATTGTCAATTTCAATTCTTCCCACAGGCTTACTTTTTATAACAACCCACCAATCAACTTTGTCTCTACGCAATGGATATGGAGCGTAATACACTTGTTTAGGATTTTGTGCAATGATAAAAGGATCATAACTTCTGTATTTCCTGGTGTGCTTAACTTCAATTATATTATGTTGATGGTCCACCTTTGTGCCTCTATGTGATGGGTCAAACCACTCACACCGAAATAATACAATCTTCTTCTTAGGCCAATCTAAATACCTCTCTTCAATAATTTCATGAATGACACCATAATATTCAATAGTTTGGCCAGTACCATCAACATCACCTTGTATGTAGACACCGCTATATTGTTTCTTGTTCCTAGAAACTTCTTCAGTTTGAACTTAAACCATTGACACAATACTTATTCATTGTTAGAACTTGCGATTCAGGTCCAAGTGCTACTTCTTTCACTAATTGTAAAATGTTGGACACTTGAGTATTCATCGTAAACCTACGTGATTGTTATTTCAAGTAATATAATTTAGTATAACATGAATATATTATATATTAAATACTTAGTGATTGCACACTTACATAGTTCCTCAGCCATTTGGAAAATTCTGTATAGATGGCTTCATTACCCCATGTGTTTACGAACAAGCTGATCATTTTACATTCAAGTATTTCGTTAGTTAATGAACACTTATTAATATGTAATTTGATAACATATTCTTAACACTTACTTAACATAAGGTTGAATCTTTGGACAATTAAGCAAAATATGTGTAACAGCTGATTGCATTTCCATATCAGTGAAGCCTTGCTTTTCACGTTTTTTAGATTTTGATTAAAAATTGATATTGGTGGAAATAAAGGATCAATATCGCCTTCATCATTGCGATTGGACCTATTTCTCCTACATGACACATCATCACCAAAGTAATAAGAATATAAATCACCAGTTTCTCTCCCAATATGATCTTGAACAACTGATCCTTCGATCCTTCCCCTTTGCTTAATCGTTTGCTTGGAACTGTCAATTTTTCTGCATGTATATATGTATATATATATGTTAATAAAAGACTTGGTGAATATGTATAATTTAGTGAATATTTCAAATGGATAAATCCATCTTGTTTGAACCGGACCTCTGAGGCAAGCCTCTTGTACAAGGTGAATTGGAAGATGTTCCATCACATTAAAGAAACCACATGGAAATATCTTCTCCAACTTAGTAGTAGTAACAATAATATTTTCCTCCATCCTGTCCAAACTACTCTCCAACAACTTTCCAGAACACAATTTTTTTTAAAAAAGACTTATCTCTGTGACTGGTTTCCATATCCTTTCGGGTAGATGGCTAAAAGCGATAGGAATTAAAGTTTCCATGAACACATGACAATAATGACTTTTCATACCTATCAATTTTCCTTCATTCATATCTGCCCGCTTTCCTAAATTCGAAGCATAGCCCTCCGACATCCTTAAATTTTTAACCCACTCAATAATTTCGCGTTTCTCATCCAATGTGAATGAAAAGCTGGCTTTGGGCTTAACAATTTTATCATTCTGTAATTCCTCCAGCCATAACTCTTTTCTTCTACAATATTCCTTTATGTCCATTCTAGCTTTTGGATTGTCTTTTGTCTTACCCTTAACATCCATCACTGTGTTAAACAAATTGTCAAAATAATTTTTTTCAATGTACATCACATCTAGATTATGTCGTAGCAGATTGTCCTTCCAATACGGCAAATCCCAAAATATGCTTTGTTTTGGTCCAATTATGTTCAACACCATATTCAGGAAGTCTAGAAGGTGAAGCTTTTGTAGCTTTAGGTAATTGAGAAACTCTCTCCCAAATTTGATGCCCTGTGAGTAATAGAGGCGGGGGGTCACTTTCAATCTTATTTTTCCTAAATACATTTTTCATCTTTCTAAACTCATGGTCCATTGGCAAGAACTGGCGATGACAATCAAACCATGTATTTTTTCTGCCATGCTTTAAAGTGAATGCCTTACCATTTTCCATGAA
>NW_006239742.1:71422-71788 GCF_000226075.1 Solanum tuberosum
ACAACCCCAATCTAATATTTCTTGGTTCACTAGCAAAATCAGGATATACATTATCAAAATACTTCCATACTTCACCATTAGATGGATGAGACAAGACACCCGGCGTCCTTCTATATTCACAATGCTGGGGAAGACCTCATCGATGCATACAACCTCTTTAACCTAGAAATGAGAGGTAGATAATGCATCGCCTTAACTGAGACCATCTTTCCCGTCGGAGTCCTCTTATAACGAGCATGTCCACAAAACTTACAATTTTCTAATTCACTATCAGTCTTGTAAAACAACATGCAGCCATTAACACAACAATGAATTCTATCATACGTCAATCCTAACTTGGACACCAAACGCTTTGCCTGATAGAAG
>NW_006239742.1:72594-74595 GCF_000226075.1 Solanum tuberosum
CCCAATCTAACATTTCTTGGTTCACTAGCAAAATCAGGATATACATTATCAAAATACTTCCATACTTCACCATTAGATGGATGAGACAAGACACCCGGCGTCCTTCTATATTCACAATGCTGGGGAAGACCTCATCGATGCATACAACCTCTTTAACCTAGAAACTTCAATTTCTAAATTCAAGTTCATATTTTAAAAGTTATTAGTTATATATAAAGTGCAAATCCATTAATTAGTTATATATTCAAATTCTAATTAAGTTCAATTAGTTCAAGATCTACAAAGCAATTTTCTAATTCACTATCAGTCTTGTAAAACAACATGCAACTATTAACACAACAATGAATTCTATCATACGTCAATCCAGATAAAATAGTTTACCCAAAAGATCAACCATTGAGTCCATAGCCGCATTAGTATTTAATAAAGTTCTAATTAATTTATATTAACTTCAAATTAATTAAGGTCAATAAGATTTTCAAGTACTACAAAATTCTAATTAAGTTCAAATAAAATCCAAGTTCTAATAAGAATAAAAATTAAGTTCTAATAAATTAAAGTCAACAACATTTCAAGTTCATATTCCTAATTAAGTTCAATTTATAGTAAATTCAAGTTATAATTAATTATAAGTTCTAATTAAGTTGTAATTCAAATCCCTAGTGTCCCAAATTCAAACTAGCTAGCTAGTGTCCCAAATTCAAACTATTAGTCCTAAAATATCAAATATAATTCAAACTAGTCCTAAATTTCAAATTTAAACTAGTCTTAAAATCACAAATTCAAAGTACTCCTAGAATTCAAAAATCAAACTAGTGCTAAAATCCCAAATTCAAACTATTTGAAGTCCTAAAATCTCAAATATAATTCAAACTAGTCCTAAATTCCAAATTCAAACTAGTCTTAAAATCACAAATTCAACTAGTCCTAAAATCTCAAAATCTAACTAGTGCTAAAATACTTAATTCAAACTAGCTAGCTATTCCTAATCCCAAATTCAAACTATTAGTCCTAAAATCTAAATAATAATTCAAACTCTAGTTAGTCCTAAAATCCGAAAATCAAACTAACTCAAATAATACACAAATTCAAACAACTGCTTAAATACCCTAATTCAAACTAATTTTACAATCCCAAAATCAAACTAATTAACTCAAGAAATACCGAAATTCAAACAAATCCTAAGATGCCCTAATTCAAACTAACCCTAACATTAAAATTTTCAATTCACAATCAAGAAAAACAAACTAACAATCAAATAATCCCTAATTCAAACTAACAATCAATAAACACAAAATCAATAAACTAATTACAATTAAATAACTAACAAAATCAAATAAATCAAAAATAAGTGAATTTTTTTTTTATAATAAATAAAACTCTAACCTTAAAGGAGAAGGTGAAAATGAAGAGAGAGGAGAAGGAGGCGGCGGCAGCTCCGGCAGGTGAGACGACGGCGACAGCTCCTCACGACTCCGATCGGCGGCAGCAATTGACGGAGGGACGGCGGCGGTGAAGTGGAGAGAAGGAGAGGAGAGGATTTGAGTAATGAGAAATGGGGGAGAATGGGGGAAAATCGCGTCTGTATGTATCAGATATTTATTGAAAAGCGACGGACAACGTCTCTAAGTTCGTCGCTTTTCATTAAGTAGTTAACCAAACAATTTGATCAAAAAGTGACGGACATAGAGACGCTGTCCATCGCTTATTTAAAATATTTGACCAAATAATTTAACCAAGAAGCGGCGGACATAAAGATGTTGTCCGTCGCTTTCATAAAAAAATAATTAGTAAATAAAAAAATTCAAAAGTGACGGACGGCATCGCTATTGTTAAATTTATATATAATTATTTTTAATTAAAAGAAATGAACAACGTCTATATTTATATTAAATAAATAATTATTAATTTTATATATATTTGGCGCAAAAATCCGCAAAAAAAAGCGACGGACTAAGAGATGATGTCCGTCGCTTTTTGTAAAATAATTTTTAAAATAAT
>NW_006239742.1:76198-82287 GCF_000226075.1 Solanum tuberosum
TAATCTTTTACCGTAAGTCATAGTGATTCATGTATCCCTTGCAATTTCTTTTTGCTATTTTTGTAACTTTTTTTTTAACTCTGTTAAAAATTCCAGTGAGGATGATTGAAAATTTATCTTCTCTTTTGTCCCTTTTTATAGGTTTCTTCATATACTTTTTGGGAAAATTGCTTGTGGATTGTGTTATATTTGATAGCATACAACAATAAATATGTGATTACTAATATGGAACCAATGATGATGTTTGTTAAAAGAACCAAACAGATTGTTCTCTTGCTTGCCACAATTAGTATATTATTTTGATCGTTTTTTCTTAGGTACCAACATTTTTTATGGATTGAGGTATACATATTATCATCTCTATTGAAGAAAATTACTGATTTTTTTCTAGCAGATAATGAAGAAAAAATCATATACAAAGGCGCGAAAAAAAGCTCATCAAAAAAACTTGGTTTATTATCAGTTCCTTCCAAGACTCTCCAAGTAAAAGTTTTTTTCCTATTTCTTCACTTCTCAATCCTGGCAATAGTAATGACTATTCTGAGACAATGAGGAAAAACATTTATGATACTCACAATTTTATGGTCATTTTTAACATATACATAATACAACATACTATAATAAAAAAGAGATTGATAGAGGTTCATAAGAAAGGTGTTGAACGTCCTCCATTTGAATTTAGTTAATTATGCTCTTGTATGGACGTGATGTTCCACTTTACTTGGGAGTGTTTTTGTTCGAGGCTTTTTGGTCTCTTCTTTAATGTCTGATGTTGTTCTTTATAACTACAATTTCCAATAAATGCATGTGTTTTCTCTCAACTATGCCATTCTGTTGAGGAGTACCAATGCAAGAAGTTTGATGCAGAGAAGGAGGGACGGCGGCGGCGGAGTGGAGAGAAGGAGAGGAGAGGATTTGAGTAATGAGAAATGGGGGAGAATGGGGGAAAATCGCGTCTGTATGTATCCGATATTTATTGAAAAGCGACGGACAACGTCTCTAAGTCCGTCGCTTTTCATTAAGTAGTTAACCAAACAATTTGACCAAAAAGTGACGGACATAGAGACGCTGTCCATCGCTTATTTAAAATATTTGACCAAATAATTTAACCAAGAAGCGGCGGACATAAAGATGTTGTCCGTCGCTTTCATAAAAAAATAATTAGTAAATAAAAAAATTCAAAAGTGACGGACGGCATCGCTATTGTTAAATTTATATATAATTATTTTTAATTAAAAGAAATGAACAACGTCTATATTTATATTAAATAAATAATTATTAATTTTATATATATTTGGCGCAAAAATCCGCAAAAAAAAGCGACGGACTAAGAGATGATGTCCGTCGCTTTTTGTAAAATAATTTTAAAAATAATTATTTTTATTAAAAAGCGACGGACAGTGTGGCAAATGGCATCGCTTTTTGGAGCGACTCCATCCATCGTTTTTTAGCAGTTTTTTAGTAGTGTTTGCAGGTTGTTGTGTAGAGGCATCCACATGAGAAGGTCTGGGTGGTGACTGAGAAAGTAAAGAAGGGAAATGGAAAAGATCATCATAAGAGTAATCTGGAGAGACAACAGAATGAAACAAGTGAGGTTGTGTAGTAGGATTAAGAGACAAACGGGAAAACTAGTTCACTGAAAATGGCATCCCTAGAAACAAAATTTTTGGAAGAAGTCAAATCAAGCAACTTGTATCCTTTTTGCCCCATAGGATAACCTAAGAATACACAAGGTTTAGCTCTAGATTGAAATTTGTCCTTACGTTGTGAAGAGGTAGATGCATAACAAAGACTACCAAAGCTTCTTAAGAAGGTATGTGCCTGAAAAGAAGTTCATAAGGTGTCTTGCCATTAAGCACCTTAGAAGGAAACCTATTTATCAGGAAAGTTGCAGTTAGAATACACTCACCCCAATAACATGAAGGAACTTTAGACTGAAACATAAGTGCTCTAGCAATTTCCAATAAATAATTGTAGCATTGCATCTATTCCAGAGTTTGAAGGAAGTATCTGCTACATCTGGATTTGGACAAGAACAATCAATGAAGGGCTTGTTTTTAGCCGAGAGAGAGATAAGGATAGATCTCTTCCATCCAGGATATTTTCTACCATCAAAAGGAGTATTCACCAACACCATCCCTGGAGCATCAGAAGCATGGAGATAGTAAGGATTGTTCAAATCCTGAATGGTTGGATGACTCCCATTGTTGCCCTGATTTCCAGACTCTAGCTGGTGGTAGTGTTTGTCATAGCAGGAAAAAAAAATAGAGAAATTTCTAAGAAGCGAGCTAAGGAAGAACCTTACCCTGATACCATGATAGAAAACTTAAAGAAGAAGAATATGAGAAATTTTATGTGTGTTGATGCCTTTCTCCTCTGTACATGCTATGTATTTATACAACTAATCATATAATATAATAATAAATATATATAAAAGAGGATCCTAGGCTGGCGCCATCACAAACAAGAATTTCCTTTTAATTTATTTATTTACAAAACTAGCCTTCTCCTTTCATGAAAAGTTGTATCTTTAATGAAAAGTAGTGACTTTGATGAAAAGTTACAACTTTTCTGAAAAGTTGTAACTTGTATGAAAAGTAGTGACTTTTATGAAGAGTTGCAACTTTCATGAAAAAATTTGACTTTAATGAAACGTTGTGACCTTTTCGAAGAGTTGTAACTTTTCCAATGAGTTGTGACCCTTTTGACAAGGCACAATAAGAATTTGTTCACACTACCATTTGTTGTCTATCAATAGAGGGATTTCATGTCACTATTATTTGTAGGGTTTTTTTTCCCTTTGCAATTTCTTTTTGCAAGGGAAATTGCAAAAAGAAATCTTTGGTTCTTTAGTAAACAAATCTTTTATTTTTGCCACTATTATTTGTAGATTTTTTTGCGATAAGACAGTCAAATACATATACATTTATTAAGCTTCTTGTAGGTTGTTGTGTAGAGGCATCCACATGAGAAGGCCTGGGTGGTGACTGAGAAAGTAAAGAAGGGAAATGGAAAAGATCATCATAAGATTAATCTGGAGAGACAACAGAAGGAAACAAGTGAGGTTGTGTAGTAGGATTAAGAGACAAACGGGAAAACTAGTTCATCGAAAATGGCATCCCTAGAAACAAAATTTTTGGAAGAAGTCAAATCAAGCAACTTGTATCTTTTTTGCCCCGTAGGATAACCTAAGAATACACAAGGTTTAGCTCTAGGTTGAAATTTGTCCCTACGTTGTGAAGAGGTAGATGCATAACAAAGACTACCAAAGCTTCTTAAGAAGGCATGTGCTTGAAAAGAAGTTCATAAGGTGTCTTGCCATTAAGCACCTTAGAAGGAAACCTATTTATAATAATATAAAGGAACTTTAGACTGAAACATAAGAGCTCTAGCATTTTCCAATAAATGCATGTGTTGTCTCTCAACTATGCCATTCTGTTGAGGAGTACCAATTCAAGAAGTTTGATGCAGAATCCCTTGAGATTGGAAAAATAGAGATCCTTCTAAACTTTTCCCCAATCCAAAGCATTATCTGACCTAACACATTTGACCTTTGTAGTGAATTGTCTTTCAACCATGACGAGAAAATACTTTAAAACCATGAAAGCATTGCTCTTGGTGGATAACAAATATGTCCAAGTGGCTCTAGTAAAATCATCAACAATTGTAAGAAAGTACTTGTAACCATTATATGTAGGTACCTTAAAAGGACCCCAAGTATCAACATGTATTAGATCAAAACTGCTTTTAGTTTTAATATGACTTAGAGGAAAAGGTAATCTAGACTGCCTTGCTACAGGACAAACAGTGCAAGAGGAATCATGACTAGATAAAAAAGAAATGGAATTTATGTGTTTCATTGCATTAAAAGGCATATGCCCCAACATTACATGCCAAAGCATTACATCAGAAGGTGTTTTTACCAAAATAGGTAAAGAAACCGAATTTGAAATTGAACTAGAAAGACATTTCTTGGATAATGAAATTGCATTGTTGGTAGAGATAATCCTAGGCTTTGTGTGAGAAGACTTTGAAAGTGTAAAGACCATCAGTTACTTCACCAAAAACTTGTGGGCATTTCATATGAGGGTCCTACAAAATGCAAGGGTCCTACAAAATGCATCCAGTAGAGGTAAACACAATGGTACATTTTAACAGGGAATATGAAGAACATTATGTAAGATAAGTACGGGAAGAAGAACAACATTCCTTGCATGAGTTACCTTGACCCTAGAAGAATCAGGCAGTCTAACAATAAGAGGTTTAGGTAAAAGAAACATGGATTGGAAGGTTTCAGAATTATAGCACATATGCACCTGAATCTATAATCCAAGATTTAGAATTAGAATTGGCTACTGAGTAACAAGCATGAGAGTGTTCTGCTTGGAGTTGATCTAGCAAATGTCCTGCTTGGAGTTGATCCAGCAAATGTGTCAACTGAGAGAATTGTCCTGGAGATAATTGTTGAGCAAAGTGAGAGGGAAGCTGAGGGACCTCAGTCACTATATTGAAAGCTCCCTCCTTCTCTTCCATAGGTGTTGCAGAATTTCTCATCCCTTCCTGCGTCTTCTTTGACTTGGTGAACTTATAAGCTGCTGGATAACCTATAAGCTTATGGCAGTTTTCAATAGTATGGTTAGTGAGCTTGCAGTAAGTACAAAATAACCCTTTCTTTTACCTTGTAAGTATTGTTTCCTTTGAAGTTGGTGTGACCAGATCTCTGTTGAGGTGTGGATTGGACTCTTGAGTAGGAATTCCCTGAGTGAACTTGGCTGCCTACTATGAAAGAAGAACCATCCCCTGGAAACTGAAGGTGATGAATCTCTAGTTGATTTTCATCTTGCAATAACAAAGAATAAGCATGATTAACAGATGGAAGAGGTTTGAGCATGAGTATGTTACTCCTAGCTTGAGAATATGTCTCATTCAATTCCATAAGAAATTGAATGAGCCTTTCATCCTCCTTAAATTGAATCATCTTAGTTTTTCCTCCACAGTTACACACAACCACATAGAATATGTGTATTAAGTGTATCCAACTTATCCCATAATCTTTTTATTTTAGTGAAATAATTTGCTATGTCACTAGAACCTTGAACCAGATCTGCTAACTCCTTTTGCAGGTGGTAAAGTTTTTGTCACTCCCCGAGCCTACACCCTGGACGTGGCTGGCACTCGAAGACCATTGCTGGCCTCAAGCAAACCCTTGGCCTGGCTTACTAACTCAACAGAAGACTTAACTCATCACATACACATTTATGAAGTAACTAGAATGTTATAAATGAACATTCAACTGGACATTAAGGCAAACTCAAATCTTTAACATATGAAATGAAAAGTAAAGACAATTGAATTAACTAACTGACTATCTGTCTGTCTGACTATCTATGAAGCCTCTAAACAACTGAGATGGATGTCGGGACAGGCCCACGACATCCTAATGAACTAATACTAAAACTGAAAGCAATGTAAAGGAGTCCTTTGGAATGCAAAGAGGCTCACCAACAGACTCTGTACTGCTCACTGGATCAACGAATGCGCCGGATGTCAATCCTAGTTACTTGTGTCTGCATCATAAGATGATGCAGGCCAACTGACATCAGTACATTGAATGTACGAGTATGCGAATTGGAATGCTAAAACAACATAGGTTTGAAAGAGAATCTGAAGAACTTACATGGCTCAACTTAACTCAGCAAAACTGGACTCATTTCAATATAAAGTAATTTAAAAACATGATGTCAACTCTGTGTATTTAGAAATACAATAACAACTCTGTATGTATGCAAAGATACAATATGAACTCTGCTTGTATATGAAAAATACAAATATATCTGATGTATATAAAGATACAAAATAATGTTGTGGGAGTTTCTCTAACCGACAACCATCACATAAGAGCTATTGTGATGAAACAACGATCTCCATCACGCTGCCAGCGCATCCTATACCCTACCCAAGGTATAGGACCTGAATTACTAAGTGGATCCACTAGTCTATGCGAAAAGGATTCATCTAAAAAGTATGACCCTTTTCTACCCATGATGGCTACATGGTTTAAGGGGGCTGATAGTTGTATGAACTCTTCC
>NW_006239742.1:82871-88328 GCF_000226075.1 Solanum tuberosum
GGCGCTCTGGCTGGCGCGACGCGCCAGAGGCCAAAGTTCAGAGGAACTTTTGTGGCGCTCTGGCAGGCGCGACGCCCAAGTCCTTGCCCAGAAAATCTCCGATTTTTCTCCTTCATTTTTCATCTCTAAATCCTCTGAACTTCAATGGTTCTTCCCCAAACACTTAGAATCACTTATACCCTGGTTATATGATAGATTCAACAGGAAATTTCACCCGGAAACATGAATTTAATCCTCAAGAAACTTCAACAATACAACTCGCAAGAATTCAAACGAATATCATCAAGAACTCAAAGGGTTTACTTTCAAATCAAACATATTTCGCTGAATTGAATCATGATTGGCGCGTGGGTGAACTAACCGAACGCTATGTGAATCTCACATACCTTGTAGGGATCTCCCCCACCCGACAAAATCCACAAGCTAACTCGACGATCTTGACGAATCTTGAACGTTCTTCTCCTTTCTCCTATTTTCTCTTCTCTCAAAACCCTAACTTTTTTGGTAAAAGTGTAAACTGATTTAATTCATCTTAGATCCCTAAGTAATTACCAAAAACGAATTAAAATAAAAGGGTAAGGAAAAGACCAAACTACCCTTTAAAAATCCGGATAGGACTTTCCTTATTCCAACAGCCCACCTTCCAAAGTGCATAACTCACTCATACGAACTCGGATTTGCGTAAACTTGGCGGCGTTGGAAAGATCATTCCAAGAGATTTCCTACCATATCTGGAAGTACCTCTAAATCATCTTGAGATAGAAGTTATGGCCATTTGAAGTTGACCAAAAACTAAACTTTTCCTAACTTAAACAAATTTCCCGATTTTCATTCTTTCCAAAAATGACTATTTCCAATTATTAGCTTCTTCCTAGTTATTTCAAATTGTGAGATGTTACAGCTTTGCCCCACTAGGCTGATCAAGATCATTCCATAGGTCTTTGGTTGTTCTGGAATAGAGCACACTGTCTGCAATATCTTTGGAAAGAGAGTTCAGTAACCAAGAAATAACCATACCATTGCATCTATTCCAGAGTTTGAAGGAAGTATCTGCTACATCTGGAGTTGGAGAAGAACCATCAATGAATCCAAGCTTGTTTTTAGCCGAGAGAGATAAGGATAGATCTCTTCCATCCGGGATATCCTCTACCATCAAAAGGAGTATTCACCAACACCATCCCTAGAGCATCAGAAGCATGGAGATAGTAAGGATTGTTCAAATCCTGAATGGTTGCATGACTCCCATTGTTGCCCTGATTTCAAGACTCTGTTGAGCTGGTGGTAGTGTTTCTCATAGCAGAAAAAAATAGAGAAATTTCTAAGAAGCAAGCTAAGGAAGAACCTTACCCTAATACCATGATAGAAAACTTAAAGAAGAAGAATATGAGAAATTTTCTGTGTGTTGATGCCTTTCTCCTTTGTACATGCTATGTATATTTATACAACTAATTCTAGATAAAAGAAATAAACAAATGAAATTAATTTCTGTACAATCTGTACTATTCTAACAATAATATTCCTTTCTATGTGTGTATGTGGCATCAGAAAGTATATTCTTACGTTTGGGCCAAATCTGTATTTTGTATTTTATGCCTAGCTGAAAACTCCATTAATGGAGGTTAAAACATACTGAATTACAGAGAGAAATCAGAAGGAAGAGGAGAGAAGAGAAGAGGAAGAAATCTTATTGAGCTGAATTATTCTACTGTTACATTGAATCTAATCTCTTTACATTGTTACTTAATATCTATTTATAGATGGTAGGATTGTAACCACCTTCTTAACTAACTATGGAAGCTTCTAGAACATTCCTAACAACTTAACTAACTCACACCATACAGCTTGCTTAAACTTCAATGTTGATTAACACTAGCCTTGGGCCTTTATCATGTGGTCCTTTAGTGAGATCAATAATTCCTACAGTCATTTGCAGCAAAAATAAAAAGTATCAAATTAAACGCAAAATTATCTTTGGTTATATAAAGAGTACTAATTATAACTGATCGAAATTATATAAAAAAAAATACATCATTTTCTACTTTTAATGCTACTAGTACTAATTAATTTGTACAAGATCGGATATAATAAACTTAAATGGGAGATTCTCCGTAATATCAATGATAACAAGGACACTGATTACTTCCCGTTGTCTTCATGAAACAAATATCCGCAATAGGTGGTTCCACGTAAACACATCGACAAAGAAATACCTACTTCTCTTATTATCGTTGATAACGACATAAGGTAAAATTTGAACTTTGTCCCAACTTTCACCGGGGCCTCCATAAACAGCCAAATGACCATAGTGATAATGATTAGGTACATGAATAACATTGTATAGGTCAAGATTGCTATTGTACACAGTCACAGCACCTGGATCTGTTACTTGACCAGCATCAGTTATTATCTTGATTCGTGAGCAATGTGCGTCATACTTAAGGTCCCTTACTATAAAAAAACTCGAACCCCATACTTAAGGTCCCTTACTATAAAAAAAACTCGAACCCATTGGAGGTTCAAGTACATCTGGTGGACTATATACCACTCCTCCCCGTTCAACCGTTGATGCAAAATCATTCAATTCACTAAAAACACGATTAGGCCAATAACCAACTACCGTTTGATTTGCTGAGACCACAAGCCACCAGTTTTTACTTTCAAGGTCCTATTTGCCAAAAACATTAAACATTATAAGGGAGCTCGACCCAGAAGACAAATCTCTTGCTTTGTACTGGCAAGGGTTTCAAACTTAAAGGGTTCTTGATATTTTATTAAATCGAGATGGGTCTAAAATATCCTTCAAGTATGGGAAACAGAACAAAAATACGCTCCTTCCACCTTTGGGCTTCAAAATATTTTTTCTTAATTTAAATTTCAGCTAATTAAAGACTGTCACATTATTAATGAAAGGATTAATTATTACCGTTAAAGAATCTATTAAATGAAAGAGTAATATAGGTCCATTTAGGTGGACGGAAAGGTATTTTGGAGCCCAAAGGTAAAAAAGGATATTTTGTTCCATTCCCTATACTTGAGGGATATTTTAGGCCCTTCTCCGTTTATTAAATAACCATGAAAATGAGAAAAGGTATAATAAATTAAACTTACCATTGCTATGTACATATATCTTGCCACCCATTTTCACTTCCACGTTCTGTCACATGCTTATATACATAATCTAAAGGAATTTCGTTGTTTATAATCACAAAAGCCGGGACATTGTGTATTGAAACAATGAATTTTACCTGCCTAAAACATATATTTTGGACTAATATACTAATATACATTACATTAGTACAAAAATATAATCGACTTACTTGAAAATATGTGTAGAGCCTAGTTTTATTATCTCCATAAAGTGTGGGATCCACCTGTAATAAAAATGTTAAAACACTATATAACAAAAAAGATTTGTAAAAAAAAAAAAAAGGAAGAAAGTCATGATTGATACTTACTCTCTATCCAACTTGTATATTTTCTATTTTCTGATCCTTTTTTAATTTTTAATCGACATGCACTATGTTGTTGATCTTCTACACGAGGATTATAAATCGCAGTTTGCATTCCTGCTCCCCAGAATTTGGTGCTTGGATTATTTTCAGTTCCAACAATTGCAAGCTAAAAATATAAAAAAAATGAAATCAAATAAATTTAATATCTATTTCAATATTTATTTATTTATTTATTACGAAATGGAATTGATTTTAGAAAGTTACCTTGTACCCTTTGGAAGGAAAAATTACTTTATTACTAAAGTTATTTCCCTGGTGAAAATTATAACACAAGATAAGTGATAGAATAGAGAATGTAATTTTGTTATATAGCTAGGAATATTCTTATCCCACTTACATATGATAACGACGTGCTCAAAGACACATCATCTCTAGGTGGCATACGTTTTTGTCTGATAAGATCATCTTTAGTAGTTTTTAGAATAGGAACTGTTTCATCAGGACAACTTTTTCAAAAGGCCGATTATTTATCGTGCTATCATGATTTTCTCTACTCAAAGATAGCGTCAGTTTCATCTGTTTATAAAAATAATTAATATAAGTATAATTAATATATAAATAATTGCAATTTGGCTTCAAGTGAATGATGTAAAGAGTAGAGAGTGGAGACAAACCTTGGGGTGAAATGTGTGACTTTGCAATAATCGATGATCAAATGCAGGTTGCTTGTAGAAATCTACACAATCATATATATCACCATAATTTGTCTGTTTATAAAATATATATAGACTTTGTTAAAAAAAACCTACCATTCTAATATAGTAGAGTTTTTTTTCTTTACATACAAGAAATCAACAAAAAAACTATACCTTTATTGTTTTGACTGTGAATTTATTTAAAAACTTCAATTGCTTCTCAAGTTCTATGTCCTCAAGGTTTGATGATTTGGTTCTTCCTTGAACCTCATTGTGGCTCAAAAGAACAAGCATTGCAAGAAAAATATAACATATTGATCGTTGTTGCATCATCGTTACCTAAATTTTCATTATTTGAATAAGATAAAATTAAAATAAGATAGGATAAAGTGGTCAAAAATCATGAGATATGTATGTATTTCAAATTGTCTCTTCTCAAAATATTTTTAAAAATTAAATGATATCTTTTTTTCATTTAATATGATATATGATATAAATAATGAGAGAGAGTCATAATAAAGAAAAAATATTATTTTATTATATACTAACAAACTATAGAAAAATAGATAAAACAATTAAAACTTATCCCTAATTATATCATCCTCTCCCTTTTGTCTCCAAAATGCAATAAAAATCATTCAAGTTATATAATGAAAGTAAAAAAAGAAAGTGTAACACAAATCAACTCAAAATGAATATTAAAAGAATACCTGATTTTGCCAAGGAATAATATGATTTTTAACTAAGATTAATTGTTATGCTCTAATTTATAGAGTGCAAGAGCTTGGCTTCTATAAAAATAATTGCATAATATGTTACCAAACATAGTACATAAATAGTAAGTATAAATAGAGGTATATCAATTTATAATTCAATTAAATGATTTTTTTTCCTTTTCAATCAGAGAAGATAATGCTCTTATTTGATATTATCTTAATCATAGCAAGATTAAGATAATCGGATTATCTCCTCTAAACTTGATCAAAACATTAATATTTGAGCATGTTAATACTAAGTGTTATCTAAATAAACTCATCTGAGATATAAGAGAACACTACTAAAAAAACAGTGAATACCGACCTAAAAATTTCCGACCTCAAATGGAGGTCGGTAATTTCCGACCTCCGGAGGTCGGTATTTACAAGTAGTCGGTTTTTATGCAAAATAAAGCGGGAAAACCAAATTCCGACCTCCGGAGGTCGGAATTTTTCCCGGAAAAAATGAATTACAATAAAAATACCGACCTAATGAGGTCGGTATTTTTTATATTTAATTGAGAAAATAATACCGACATCAAGAGGTCGGTTTTT
>NW_006239742.1:91873-92561 GCF_000226075.1 Solanum tuberosum
ATACATATATATTTAAATTTATTAAATTAAACTTCTGTTTATATGTAGTTAAATTATATATATATATACATATATGTATATATATATATATGTATACATATATACATATATATACATATATTTTATATATATGTATATATATAAAATATATAGAGCGAAGTGCAAGAAGAGTATTGAGAGAGAAGTTTGTAAGATTGTAAGCATTCTATAGTTTACATATTCCCCTTCCCCTTCATTCAAAAAAAAAAAAAAAAGAGTGAATTAGCGTTTGTGTACAAAGTGTGAGAGTGTGTTTAAATTCAAGTAACTTCAAGGTCACTCGGGGACTCCCGAAAGGGAAACCTCATTCCGGCCATTATCATGTAAGTAGTTATTAAGCTTTCTAGATCTTTGTAACTTTCTCCCTATCTATAAATATATGTATATGTTATTATGTATATATGTTATAATGTTGTTCGTTAACTTGTTATTATCTTCAATTTACTCCTAGTAAATGGTTAGTTCTTTACCTTCCTAGTAACCCCGATGGATTAACCTGTAAATGCCTAGGGAAGTTGAAAGTCCGCCATGGTAATGGAACCAAAAGGACTGTGTATCTCAGGGTGTGGTTAATGAAGCAGGTGCTAAGAGAATGGGTAAAGAAAAGAGATGAACGGAGTTTTAAAAAAAAAAAAAAAAAAAAAAAAAA
>NW_006239743.1:0-588 GCF_000226075.1 Solanum tuberosum
TTTGTTCTACCACTGCACTAAATGATAATATGGATATGTCGCCAATTCAGGCATTTACCCAAGGCATAGAGGATCGCTGACATTTACAGTATATGAGTGAGAGGGTCGAGAGAGAGACAGAAGAGGACTAGGCCCGCTGGTTCGCAGGGAGATTTTCAGGGTGGTCCCAGACCCCGATATTCTATTAGGCCACCTAGACCTCCACCACAGCAATTCCAGGGTAGTAGATTTGATCGTCAGGAACAGTCAGGCCCAGGTGAGGGTTCATGAGCATCAGGCTCACAGCAGCGGAGGGTTTCAGGCCAGACAAGGACAGCTCCACCGCGTTGCGCTACTTGCGGTAGGATGCATTTTGGGAGGTGCAGACAGGTTTCCACAGGTTGTTATTCTTGTGGACAAGAAGGGCATGGGTGGAGAAACTGCCTAACCATAGGTCAGGGTGGTATAGATCAGTAGGTTCCTACTCATCAGCACAGTCTACAGGGCGTGGACCCCAGACTTCAGCACGTAGAGGTAGAGGTAGAGGCAGAGGCAGAGAGGGAGCATCTAGTTCTGGTAGTGGACAGAACCGTACATATTCATTAACCG
>NW_006239743.1:1958-3335 GCF_000226075.1 Solanum tuberosum
TATGTAGCTAAGTTCCAGTGGACTGAGGCTTGCGAGCATAGTTTCCAGGAGCGGAAGGACAGGTTGACATAAGCACCAGTTCTTGCATTGCCAGACGGTTCAGAAGGCTATGCGGTGTATTGTGATGCTTCTGGTGTTGGGTTGGGATGTGTTCTAATGCAACATGGTAAGGTTATCGCATATGCTTCAAGGCAGTTGAGAAAGCATGAGAAGAACTATCTGACCCACGATTTAGAGTTGGTTGCAATTGTGCATGCGCTAAACATCTAGAGACACTATTTGTATGGCATTCATGTTGACATTTTCACAGATCATAAAAGCTTTCAATATATCTTTAGACAGAAAGAGTTAAATCTGCGACAACGTCGATGGCTTGAGTTACTGAAAGACTGCGACGTGGACATTTTATATCATCCAGGAAAGGCGAATGTGGTAGCTGATGCCCTCAGTCGAAGATCTATGGGTAGTTTATAATATTTAGGTGTTGAGAAGCATGAGCTAGCGTGAGAACTTCATCAGTTAGCTAGCTTGGGAGTCAGATTGTTAGAGGCAGAAGATAGTGGGGTAACAATTCAGGACACAGCCGTATCATTTCTAGTTGTAGAAGTAAAATCACGGCAACAAGAGGATCCTAGCTTAGTGCAGCTTAGAGCTAAGGCTCAAAATCAACAGACTTTAGCATTTGATATAGCAGGAGATGGAGTCCTTAGATATAGTGGTCGATTGTGTGTTCTGAATGTTGTAGGGTTTCGCATCGGATTATGGAAGAGGCACATCATTCTCGTTATTCTATTCACCCTGGTTCGACAAAGATGTACCATGATATTAAGGACATCTATTGGTGGCACGGGATGAAGAAGGACGTTGCTGAGTTTGTGGCACAGTGTTCTAACTGCCAACAGGTGAATGTTGAGCACCAAAAGCCAGCTGGGCTAGCTCAGGAGATAGCTATTCCTTTGTGGAAGTGGGAATCAATTAATATGGATTTTATTACAGGTTTACCTCGATCACATTGCAAGTTTGACTCTATTTGGGTAATTGTTGATAGACTAACAAAATCAGCCCACTTCTTACCAGTCAGGGCTACTTTTACAGCCGAAGACTATGCAGGGCTCTATATTAGGGAGATTGTTAGGCTACACTATGTCCGAGTATCTATTATCTCTGATATAAGAGCACAATTCACCGCCAACTTCTGGAAGTCCTTCCAGAAAGGACTGGGGACACAGGTTAATCTTAGTACAACCTTTCACCCTCAGACAGATGGCGAGGCTGAGCACACAATTTTGACACTTGAGGATATGCTATGGGCATGTGCGCTAGACTTCAAGGGGAGTTGGGATGACCACTTACCTCTTATAGAGTTCGCATACAATA